>NC_056739.1:1196329168-1196396668 GCF_019279795.1 Protopterus annectens
AAAAGAAATCATCTATACCATTTAAGGGCACATTTAATATTTACACTTTCATTTAAACCAGGATATATTTCTGAATTAAGTAACAACTGCCATTTCAATTCTCTAAGCTCCAAAAATAATTCCCAATCACCAAAGAAACAATCAACTTGTTCGAGAACCATAAAATAAAACTTTGAGAAATTGGTGCAATATAAGCTGTGTTTGGCAAGAGCATTATTCATGTTACTGGACCTAATAGCTGCTAAATGTTCCTTAACTCTATCAGACAGTTTTCTGGTAGTTTTACCTACATAAAAACTATTGCAAGAAGCACAAATACCAGCATAGACAACAACTGAGGAATGACAATTAAATTCCTTGTTAAAAATGATTTTGTAATTGCAATGAGGAAAAATGTATTGGGAACCCACATAAATGTAAGGACAAACCACACATTTGTTACAATTAAACATGCCAGAGGAAGTGGAGGCACCTGCATGTTGTCTCTCACCACATCCATAAACCTCATCTTACGCCTTCCTCTTTTCCTGTTACCTTGTAGCTTCATCATTCGCATCTTTTTCCCAATATAATCAGCATCCCTCCTCAGGACATGTCCAAACCAACGTAATCTTGCCTCTCTGGCTTTGTCTCAAAACCTTCCAACCTGGGCTGACCCTCTAATGTATTTATTCCTAATCCATCCACCCTCGTCACAACCAGTGAAAATGTTAACATCTTTAACTCTGCCACATCAAGCTCAAACTCCTGGCTTTTTGTCAATGCCACTGTCTACAACCAATATAACAGCTGGTCTCACTACCCTCTTATAGACCTTCCCTTTCACACTTACAGAAACTAGTCTGTCACAAACCACTCCTGACACTCTTCTCCACCCACTCCATCCTGCCTGTACTCTCTTCTTCACCTCTTTTCCACACTCACTGTTACTCTGAACTATTGACCCCAAGTATTTAAACTCATCCACCTTCACCACCTCTAATCCGTGCATCCTCAACATTCTTCTATCCTCCCTCTCATTCACACACATATTCTGTCTTAGTCCTGCTGACTTTCGTTCCTTTTCTCTCTAGATCATATATCCATCTCTCCAGGGTCTCCTCCACCTGTTCCCCACTCTCACTACAGATCACAATGTCATCTGCAAACAAGTATATATATGTACAAAAGAACCAACACTTTTCAAGGAAGAAATAAACACATACATAAAACGAACTTCCACAGCCAAGGAATAAAAAATGAACTTTTTTAGAATAAAAATAAAAACAAAGATAAAAAATACTGGAACCGATAATTGAGCATGCTTCCGTTCTTTAATGTATAAGAACTTCATCAGAAAATGAATCCAGAGTAGTGCAGGACATAATATAGCTTGAAAATGCAATAAAAGTTAGAGATAACCAATGGGATCAGTGTCTTATAGGTGACATCATAGTGACAAGAATAGGCGGTCATGAATAAACATAATGACAAGAATATGCAGTCATGAATAAACTATGCTTATAAGAGGCATAATTCTGTGCGCTACATCTGTTAAGAAACATACAAGTTATGGGAAGCACATCACTGTAGGTTATAACAGTCAGTTAGCCCACTTTAAAGCACATTTTAAATTAATACTGTCATTTAGTCCTGGAAAATAATCAGCTCCTAGAAGGAGCTTCCATTTAAGTTTCCTGTACTCCAGTAATGTTGCATAGTCCCCAAAAAACAAATCTACCTGTTCCAGCACAAAAAATATATATTTTTTCAAAATGCAGACAATTTTGTCATTATGTTTATTCATGACTGCCTATTCTTGTCACTATGTTGTCACCTATAAGTTATATATACTGCTTAGTCCTGTGTGTCCCCTGGGACTGAAGCCTGGATGCTCTGCTGGATCTGGCTTTGGACTGAAGGTCTGGAAGAGGCAAGAAAGGACCAATTCTTAGAAGGCCAATGCCTACTAAATCTTGGAGGTAGTACTTGTAAAAAGTCTTTAACAGTTTGTATAGATTTAGCTTTTTCCTCCATCTTTTTAAGAACTTCTTTCTGCCCTGTTGCCAAACAGGTGTCCCTGATTTAAGGGAGCATCCAGTAATTTCGCTTTAACATGATCTGGCTCCTTAAGCCAAGCATGCCTTCTAAGTACAGACCCAGTTATCGGAGCCCTGCAACATGCCTCTAGTGAATCAAAACCACATTGCAATGTATGTTTATCAACTTGTTCAGCAGAATGCATAAAATCCTGTAAATCCTTATTTTCAGCACAATCAGAAATCAACATCATTTTCTGTTTAAGCAATCCAATAATATGCAGCTGATACTTTAACATATGAAACTGGCAATTCAAGGCCCTAATGGCCAAAGTTGCAAAAGTGTTCTTACCCCATCTATCCAGCGCCCTGGAGTCTCTATCAGAGGGGGTAGGATTTTTGGCAGTAGTAGCTTTCCCTGTGAAATGGTTTCAGGATCTGCAGTAGGATTTTTGAAAAGGAACTTTTTGGAGTCAGGAACCCTGTAATATCCATCAGGTTTTCTGGAAGCAGGATGTAGAGAGTCAGGGGCCATGCTAGACTCCGAAAAGGCATAATCAACAATGTTCAGTACAGGAGGTATAGCTAAAGGCCTGTGCTGGGGCAGGAGTAAGAAATCCCTAAGCCTCTTTTTAGAACCAGAGAAATCCTGACTTTCCCAATGAAAAAGCTCCCTGAGAGTATGCGAGGTTTGACCAAGAGAGAAATCCTCTGGGGAGGAAGCAGAGGGAATAGAGTCCTCAGCATCAGAATCCTCATAGGTAGATAAGGGTAAATCCTGTTCATCAGAGGAAACAGAAATTTCAGAATCCTGGTCTGAAGTATCATAAGCAAACTCAGTCCTAGGTGTCTAAGAGGGGGAAGGTTGGCTTCCCCTGATTAAAGTAATAAGATCTTCAGTCATTCTTATCATTTGTTCTTTAGGCATAGAGGCCTGACCATGTGGTCTGGGCATCAGTTTTCTAGGCATGGTTCGAGTTTTAGGCCTTGAAGAAGAAGATGGTGCCGGTTTAATATGCAAGTCAGTAGGCCTGAATACACCCTCAAAAGCCAGTGCCTGCACAGTGGCTCCGAACCCATGCAAAGTAGAGACATCCACAGGTTCCACAGTTGAAGCATCTTGCGGCATACTGGACTCCAAATGGGTCTCAGTAGAGGCCTGCGAATCTGAAGTAGCTGGTATCAGGGGCTGCAAAAGCGCCTCACTGAGTACCGGCAAACTGGGCTGCCCGTCTCTGTCTTTATCTTAGCGTTTCTTTGGAATATCGGTAGTCAGATGTTTTACCTAAGACATATCAGGATAATTGAACTGAGCACCAAAAAATTTAAAAGCACAAATATACCGACTGATAGTTTGTGGTTTAAATAAGGCACGAAACCGACAGCGAGGTACATCGTGGTCAGGACCTAGGCAAGGAATACAGTACGAATTAAAATCTTTATGAGGTGTTTGCTTTCCACAAGAAATTAAATTATTTACTTTTACTGACATCAGTTTAGAGCAAGAAAAAGTTTCCCCAATGGGGTACTTAGCTTTTAGTTGAAGACTTCGGTTCTGAAACTCGAAAACGAAAATTTCAGGAGTCGGCCAACCGGTACTTGCGAACTGCTTCTGCTTCAGGCACCGCACGGCAAGAAAGACTGATGTAATGACGTCGGCTGCATGTTTTATACCCCGGACGACCTGACGTCACAGAAGAAGAGACAGCAACCGACGCAGGACCCAAGACTTTGTTAATCAGGCCGACTGAGCACTACCTGCAAGCAGATAACCCAAATGTAATGACTGCAACAGTGAAACATGAAGAACATCTAAGCAAGAGGGAGTGTATAAATATTTGGGAAGTAAGGATCAACAATAAAACATGAACAAATGCAAATAAAACTTAGTAACCAGAAGTCGATAAATATCAGGCAGCAACTGAATATGACAAAAATGAAAGAAAGAATATAAGGTGAGGAATCAGATGAGAAGGCAAGAAATGTTGAAAATGCATAAATATAGTTGCAAGTACAGAAAACTCTTGGAACAACCTCATTTTGATCAGGATCTAACATAGGAATGGTTAAGGAGAGGTGAATTTACACCAGAAGATGAAAGATTAACATTGTCAGCCCAAAATGGTGGACCACTTACATGTTGATTTACAAAGTTCATTGAACATGTGGGAGAAATAGACAAATGTAGGTTTTGTAAAACAGAACTGGAAACAGTCACTCATCTTGTTGCTGGCTGTGATATACTAATGGCAGAAGAACTGTGTAGTATTCGGGCTGGTAATGTGGTTGTTGTACTGTAGGGGCGCTGTGGGGAATTCAGCATGTACTGTTGGTTCTGTATTCTCTGGTAACTTGTTGGTTCTGGTGAATGTATGACTTGCAGAAGTTGTGAGAAGAAGCATGGGTGCACACCTGGAGGCTCTTAATAAAGAAAGGCCTTACAACTCCATAAACCATGTGGTCTCCTTATTTACCAGGATATAACATATTGGCGACGAGAAGATGGGATGCCTCCGAGTCCGCTGCGAGTAAACTGGTGGGCTGCAGTTCATGTCGGATGACGAAGAGACGGGGCCTGCTGGAGTGATGTCTGGTTCCATGTTGGGGTCACTGGTTGCATACGACTGTCAGACACAGACCTGGGAGGAGTATTGTGAAGTGTTGGAACATTTTTTTGAGGCAAACCAGATAATGGAAGCGGGTCGGAAGCGAGCCATATTGCTAAGCTCGGTGGGCAGTAAGACGTACAGTCTGATGAGGAACTTATTGAGTCCGGATAAACCGGGGGACAAATCGTTCACAGAGTTGACGAGTTTACTTCAGTCACATTATAACCTGAAGCCGAGTGCAATAGTCCAGAGGTTCAAGTTAAATTCAAGGACTAGAATGGCTAATGAAACGGTAATGGAGTATGTCGCAGTGTTGAGGGAACTGGCACAACATTGTGATTATGGGGACAGACTGACCGAAATACTACGAGATAGGCTCGTATGTGGCATTGCAGATGACCGCATACAACGCAGATTGTTAGCAGAGACTGACTTGTCGTTTGAAAAGGCCTTGAAGTTGGCACAGGCCATAGAGACAGCGACTAAAGACATTCGTGATTTACAACAGAAAATCACAGAAGGGGTTGAAAGCAGGAGTGCGACCCCACTGCCAGTGCATAAAGTGGTCATGGAGCATAATTCACAAGGGAAGTCTGGTCAGTATGCTTGTTACAGGTGTGGAGGTGAACATCTGTCACGGAACTGTCATTTTTTAACTGTAAAATGTCATGCTTGCGGGGAAAAAGGGCCATGTAAAGAAAATGTGCCGCTCAACGCCCTCTCGGGACCAGCCGAAAAAGGGGGAGGAAAAAAGCAGTATGATGGAAAGGAAGGGAAACCGAAAAATAAAACGGCAGTATGCACACCACATGCGTGAAGTTACAGATCAACCAACCAGGGAAGCCGAAGAAGTGTTCACAATGTTTAACGTGAAAGAGGCCAGGTGGGAAAGAGTTGATCCCATTAAAACCCAGTTGGACTTAAATGGTAAAATGGTGCAGTTTGAAGTGGATACGGGGTGTAGTGTGACAGTTCTGTCAAAGGCTGAGTATGGGAAGTTATGGCCCAGAGAAGCTCTGAAGCTGCAGGACTGTTCAGTGACTTTGAAAACCTACACGGGTGAAATAGTTCCCACGTTGGGAATGGTGAAAATGAAGGTAAAATATAAAGACCAAGTCAAAGAGTTGCCAGTCATGGTGGTAGCAGGTAAGGGACCAAACCTGCTAGGCCGGGTGTGGTTAAAGGAGCTAAACATGGACTGCCTACAGCTCCATAAGGTAGAACAGCCGGGCCTGACCTTGCAAGAGGTGCTCGAGAACAATGAAGAAGTATTCAAAGAGGAACTGGGGACCTGGCGTGGTCCACCAGCAAAGATACACGTGAAAGAAAACGTAACGCCAAGATTTTACAAACCCCGTCCTGTACCATATGCGATGAAGAAGAAAGTTGAGTTTGAGTTAGAGAGACTCACTAAGCAAGGTATAATTGAACCAGTAAAGTTTGCGGAATGGGCCGCACCAATTGTTCCAGTATTAAAGCCAGATGGTACTGTACGTATATGTGGTGACTATAAGTTAACAGTGAACCAAGTCTCGAAGCTGGAGCAGTATCCCTTGCCCAAGGTGGAGGATGTGTTTGAAAAGCTGTCGGGAGGTGAAAGGTTTAGTAAACTGGACCTCAGTCAGGCATATCAACAAGTAGTGCTGGAAGAAGGGTCTAAGGCGTATGTTACCCTGAACACACACAAAGGTTTGTTCCAAGTTAATCGTTTACCTTTTGGGGTTTCCTCGAGTCCAGCTATTTTCCAGAGAATAATGGAGGGACTGGTGGCAGGAATTCCGAAGGTGGCTGTGTATTTAGATGATATCCTGTTGACGGGAAGGAACATTCGAGAGCATCTGGAGACGCTGAATGAGGTGCTGAGACGACTGCGGGAGGCAGGTCTACGGGTGAAGCGGAGTAAATGTGCTTTCATGGCAACGGAAGCGGAATTCCTGGGCTACAAGGTGGATGCATCAGGCCTACACCCCCTGCCAAATAAAGTGGAAGCCATTCAACAGGCACCAGCACCCACAAATGTTACAGAACTGAAAGCCTGTTTAGGCTTACTTAACTATTATAACAGGTTCCTGCCAAATCTGTCAACACTGTTAGCTCCTTTACATAAGTTATTAAGGAAGGAGGCTCAGTGGTCGTGGCAAGAGGAACAGGACAGAGCGTTTGAACAGTCAAAGGAACTAATGCAATCTTCAGAGGTTTTGGTGCACTACGATAGTCACAAGGACTTAATTTTGTCATGTGATGCCTCACCCTATGGATTAGGGGCTGTGTTGGCACACGGGATGCCAGATGGACAAGAGAGACCCATTGGGTTCATGTCACGAACTTTGACACCAGCGAGTCAAACTATTCCCAGTTAGATAAAGAGGGTTGGCTGTCATGTTTGGAATCAAGCGATTTCACAAGTACCTCTATGGGAGGAAGTTTACTATTTGCACTGATCATAAGCCTTTGTTGTCATTATTCAACGAGATGAAAGCAGTACCGCAGATGGTTTCTCCCCGCATCCAGAGATGGGCTGTAACGTTGAGAGCTTATGAATACGAGATTGTTTATAAGCCGGGAAACACCATAGCAATGCAGACGCGCTAAGTCGTTTGCCAATGCCAGGGCAGCTCCAGGAAGAGGAAGCGGAGGACCGAGTTTTGATGATGGAAGACATCACGTTGGTGTCTGCCAGAGAACTGAGTGTTTGGACACACAGAGACCCGGTGCTTGCTAGAGTGTTTCAGTGGGTCCAGCAAGGCTGGCCAGTCCAACAAACGGATCCAGTTTTTCGGCCTTATGAGCTGAGGAAAACAGAGTTGAGTGTACAAGATGGATGCATATTGTGGGGGGCACGAGTGATAATTCCATCCCCAGGAAGATGGGCACTTTTACAGCAGTTGCACCAAGGTCATGTGGGCATTACCCAAATGAAGGCCTTAGCTCGAAGTTATTTTTGGTGGCCCAAGTTGGACCACGAGATTGAAGTCGTTGTGAATGAGTGTAAAACATGTCAACAACATCGCAACTTGCCGGTGGCGGCGCCACTACATCCATGGGAGTGGCCGAGTAGACCTTGGCAGAGACTTCATATAGATTATGCAGGACCTTTCATAGGGGCCATGTTTTTGATAATCATGGATGCTCATTCGAAATGGATGGATGCCTATCAAGTCAAGACACCTACTTCTCTCGTTACCATTGAATGCTTGAGGAAGAGTTTCAGTAGCCAAGGACTACCAGAGACTATTGTATCCGATAATGCTTCATGTTTCACGAGTGAAGAGTTCAAGGGTTTTCTGAGGAAAAATGGCATCGTACACATCACCTCAGCACCCTACCATGCAGCTACGAATGGTTGTGCTGAAAGGGCTGTTCAGACTTTTAAAGCCATGATGAAAAAGTCTGGAGAAGGAAGTATGGCAGCAAAAGTGTCAAGGGTGTTATTCAACTATCGTATTACACCACAATCTACCACGGGTTTGTCACCTGCCGAGATGTTGCAAGGACGGAGATTGAGATCCACGTTGGATCTAGTGTATCCAAATGTCCGAGCTAAGGTGGAGGGGACCCAGTGGAGGCAAAAAGAATGTCATGATAGACGACGGAGAGAGCGAAGTTTTCTGGAGGGAGATGCAGTGATGACGCGAAATTTCAGTTATGGACCTAAGTGGATTCCAGGGTTCATTGTCAAGAGCACAGGTCCATTATCGTACCAGGTGAGGTTGAATGGAGATTTCATGGTAAGGCGACATGTAGACCAAATTCTGCGGAGCGAACAGAAGAAGGATGCCATGGAACTGCCGGCCTCGGAACTACCGTTAAGTTCGGAACCAGGGCTCGCAGTGGCAGGAGGATCGCAAATTGAGGGAGACCGCCGGAACGTGGAAGGAGAGGTTCCTGAGGATCCAACCGTGCCAGGGAAGGACACACCGATACCTGAAGTGGTAACTGTGACACCGGAGTCACCTAAGGTGGTACCACTGCGCCGTTCTAAGCGTGTGCTGGTTAAACCTAGTTACTTGAAGGACTATCATTGTTAACAAAAGTGCATGTATAGATTACCAGCCTAAAAATAGTAGATGGTATGGTAACCAGTTAATAACTAGCCTGTTATTTACAAGTAAGTGATTAAATGCAGTGTGGAACTTGCTCCCTAGTTTTGCTTATGTAGGAAATTGTGTCTTAGCTTAAAAGGGGAGGAATGTAGTATTCGGGCTGGTAATGTGGTTGTTGTACTGTAGGGGCGCTGTGGGGAATTCAGCATGTACTGTTGGTTCTGTATTCTCTGGTAACTTGTTGGTTCTGGTGAATGTATGACTTGCAGAAGTTGTGAGAAGAAGCATGGGTGCGCACCTGGAGGCTCTTAATAAAGAAAGGCCTTACAACTCCATAAACCGTGTGGTCTCCTTATTTACCAGGATATAACAAACTGTATACTGAAAGGCATAATAATGCAGCAAAACTGTTGCATTGGGGATTGTGCAAACATTATAATAATGAAGTAGCTGAAAAACACTAGAAACATCAGCTACAAAGCATTATAAATAATGAAGAAGTTTATATCCCATGGAATTACCCATTATTTACAGTTCAAAAAATAGATGTGAGAAAACCAGATATAGTAGTCCATGAAAAGAAAACAAAAGTAGCACTACTGATCAATGAAACTGCTACACCCAGTGACTACAGTGTCTTATGTACAGAGAGAGACAAAGTCATAAAATACCAGGATTTGCAGAAACAAGGGCAATGTGGATGAAGGATACCTAGACAGTTGCAATAGTAGTAGGAACAATGGATCTTATAAAAAAGAATTTCCAGTTGTACCTGGATATGTTACAGATACATGCAACTCCATATGAGCTGCAGGAGTCATCATTACTGGGCACATTGACAGTGCTGCGAAGAGCACTTTTGGCTAACATGAAAAATTAAAACAATACTAATTTCATGAACTTTAATCATACTTTGACTTACAAATGCGATCCATTCCCATCATGGTATCAGAAACCCCAAAAACTTGGCAGAAATTAAAAACGTGAATCTGTTCCAGAGCAGAGAAATTCTCTTGAAAGAGGTATCCATCATACCAACATGTTCTGCTTGCATTTTTGCTGATGGTTAAGTTCTTTAGTATGGGTGTTCAGTGTGTTGCTGGTTTGTGAACATGAAGGTCGTCACAAAGGACAAGGTCAATCTGAGGCATTAAAGGTCAGGCAGAGATCATTCCTAAGCAGCTTTTATGAGACAGAAAAGAAAGATAAGGTACCAAGGCATTCTGCATAGATAACTGAACTTGGGTCATTGATTTTTTGCAAGGAAACTGAAGATCTTTTGTAACAGATCATGATCCTGGCAGTACTGGATTCAACTGTGGGCATAAGAGACTTGTACGGAGTTATGAGAACATCCTTGGACCAAGAGAAAACACCCTTGGTAAACAGCTGGGCTAAAGGGAAGGATTTCCTAACTACCATGGTTACATGGTAGTCAAAGGACAGCTCTTCCACAAATGTAAAACAGTCTCTGGTAAATGCCATTTCTAACAGGAATAAGAACAAGGTTGTTCATGTTTGCCAAAGGATACGATACTGCAATTTTTGGCATTTAGCCTAAAACAGTCATGGCACCATTTGTTTGCACGTGTTGGTCTATCTTGAAGAATACTGGGATCCCTGGTGGTGGGGGCAATTGCTAATGTCTCCAAGTTTACAACAATCAGTAAATACAGTCAAAGGTCTCTGGCATCAGATTTTACATCAGATAAGTATATACCAAAAAGGAATGGTTCCAGTACTGAGCCCCGGGGTCACTGCTGGTAATGAGCCTTTTGGAGGAGTGTGCACCCCCCCAGTCTTAATTTGCTTTGGTTTTGTCTGCCAGCCAGTTTGCTATCCATAAGGTAACTTGAGGGTTTACGTTTAGTTTGATAAGCTTATTACTGATGGCAGAATGGTGACAAACGCTTTGACTAGGTCAAGGTAAGCTGTGTTTATTTACTCTCATCCAAAGGCCTCAGTGACTTTCAAAAACGTGAACCAGGTTCAGCTGGGAGGATCGTCCCGTCACAAACTCAAAATGATTTGGGTCAAGAGACTTTAGACTGCCAATGTCAGTGTTTATAAGGTCCATAATGATGATGTGGTGAATTATCTTACAATTAAGACTTGTATCCAAAACCACAGGGTGAAAAAGTCACTTACACAAACCACTTAGTAAAAGCTACAAGAGACCCAGCAAAGTTGCAGTCTTAACTGTGTAATACCTTAAACCTCCTCTGGTGAAGATCCATGGTAGACTTTAAAATGTCCCCTTAAGGGCATACCAGTGCTTCAAGCTACACAGCTTCTGAATGCCTCTGACTTTTTACTTTCATTTTTATTTATTTATTTAAGTCTTTACTGGTGCATTCAGGCCAACAAAGCAAACCTCACTAGTAACAGACATGCCATGTTTCACCTTTTTTCAGAGTTCATCAGTACAGAATAAGCAGATTGGTCATATTTTAGCAACATATTAGATTGAAAACAAGCCTGATGTCAATAACATTAGGATGATTGCAAAATATCACTAACATCTAGATCAGGGTAAAAAGGTCACATAGCAAAACCACTTGGCAAAAACTACAAGAAAACCCAGCAAAACTAAAGTCTTCACTGTGGAACATCTATAGTTTACAGTTTATAGTTTACAGTTTATAGTTTACATTTCTAGAGCAGTGGTAGGACCTGTCTTGCGTGAGAGGAAGAACGCTGCAGTTCTCCAAGCTTCAGGCATGAACCAGAGAAAAAGCAGACTGGGTCACTGAAAGAGTGTTTCATACTGGCGAGGAAGCACCCTGCCACAATGTCAGGCCCCATAGATCAGCTGTTTTCCACTTCTGACAGTTTTAAGGACTTGTTCAGAGGTGATATTTGGAAAGAAGTCTGACATAGGGTCAAGTGTATAGAGGGCTTGAAGGAGAAAGGGGAGTGAAGTTTGAAATAAATTTATCTGCTGTCGTCTATGTCTTCAGGGTCTGAGGAAGTAAAATCATTATGTATCAACACTGTGCAGTGCTGGGTATTGTTTCTACGGATCCTGATACAGGTAAAAGACTTAACATCACCTTTGACAAAGGTGACAATTCTAATTCACAAAAAACCTTAGAAGATTTTATTTTGTTTATATGATTCTTGCTTAGCTTTTTAGTTTAATTTTGAGATGTACAGCATTTCAGTTTATTACTATGGAAAAGGAGTTTTCTTCTCTTGTTATAAAACTTTGTGCTAGGGTACCACCAAAATAGTTTATTTCTACAACTGGCATTGTATTTGTTTTGGATTGGGACAAAAGTCTTGATGCAGGTACTGAGGCGAGAACAGAGCTTCTGCATGAATGTGTCAATGTCAGATGTTGGGTCTTGTGGGGGTGCTTTTGAACCTCTTCAGATCAGCATATTTTTGAAATAAATTAATCTTAGGAAAAAAGATGCGAGGGTTTGAAGGTGTTAAGTGCTGGGTTCTAATGGTGGAAACCACTGCATGCTGGTTAGTTAACAAAAGTTGGTATAATTGTAGGGGTAGAGCACAACAGTGCTATGTTTTTAATGCTTGGGTAAAACACATCTGATCCTCTTGTAGGGGAGTATAAAATATGGTTGTGAGTTTGCACTGATGAAGTATAGGAAGTGTTGAGTATATTCATTTGTAGCAGTGCAAATTAATTGCCAGAAAAATGAAATCCCCAATAAGTGTTTGGTTCGATAGTAAAGGACTCCAGCTTGTTTAATTATGCCTCATGGGACATGGGAAATGGGTTGGAGTCTGTGTTTGGATGGGAGTAGTAAGAGGGTCTTTCACTATCTGTTAATAGGATGTAAAGGTGTCTGCGGCAGTTATCCAGCTGCATGTGTCTAAAGGTTAAGTAGTCAGAGAAAAACGGATACGTGCCCCCACTGATTACTGAAGCACCCTCAATACAGGTCTAAATGACTGATGACCAATGAACTCCACTAGAGAAGGTGTGTTAGCATTAGAAACTTACTTCTGTAATGGTACAGGTGTCTATATTTTCTGAGGTTAGGAAAGCACCTATAAGGAGTGCAGCTTCTTATTGAAGCTTCAAGCACTGTGCAATGCTACTGGCTACAATGGTAGATGTAGTGGATTCACAATGCCAAACAAAGGCAATATGGGGTACAGAGTTTTAGAAAGTATGTAAAAGCTTTGAGATGAAAGGTGCAGGCCATTATTGGCATAGCAAGTTACACTTTCTACCATCTCCCTCCCAACTGATACCTTATTTTAACCTTTAAAAACACTGGAGAAGTTGGACTGTTTTAGAACATTGGATGCCTTTGAGTGACACCAGTAACTGCCAATTTTTAAGGTTACTCAACTTTTCTTTACACAGAACCATCACTCTCAGTTAAGACATGATTCTGTTCAAGGCTAGCTTCATGTCAGCCTCAGACATATAACCTGAAAGACCTTTCATGTCTTTATATAATCAAGGGATGTACATCTGAAGATGCTCAATCACATGAAAGACAGTCATGCTGTACACGTGTTGACTGAGGGTGAAGCAACTTGACTGTCACAGATACCTGCCATATTCTGGCTCCTGGGAAGCATCTCACCATCACCCATTTTTTTGCCGAGCCTGATGAGTGGAGTAACCTGTCTCTCTTACTATGCAGTAACCAGAGATTAGAAAATTTCCTTGTGTTTTGGTTATCCCATGATGCCTTAACGCCTCAGATCGGCCAGTAAGGTAACTCAACTGAGCAGAGTTTGTGGTGAGTGCTGAGGAAGATGTAGCATGAGGTTTCATTACCCTGCTAAAGAGTCAGTCTTTCTCCTCAAAGGCTCAGCCTAAGGCAGTTTGTTTTTTTAAGTGAGTGGCATGCAGATGCAAATGGGCACTGAATCTGATAGGTATAGTCAGTATGTTTTGATGAGTAGTTAACCTCCAACTTAAGTAGGCAGTCAGAACACTGCCTTAAGGTAACTAGTGCCATCAGACTGCTACATATGGAGTGAAGAGGTAGTTTGCAGTACCATGATCTCAGCATAAAGCGAGTTGCTGGTGTATACTGAAATGACTAGAGAGTTTTAAAAAGTAATTTCAGTACACAGGGAAAAGGGTTTATGGTGCACATACATGTATGGAGATGCACAGGATTTTACTATGGACCATGCTTGAATCAACAAAGCCCTACTATACACTGTCTATTTCAATATAATAACTATTATACTTAGAGGAAGATGCCATGCTGCCACATGACACAGCAAAGCAGTTCTTAGCTGTATGGTGAAGGTTGCAGCTTTATTCATCATGTTGCAACTATGCATCAACTTAGGATTATAGGTACTGTGTAGGGGGAATGACATAGGGACACTAAGGCTATACTTAAAGTTTAATTCAAATGGCGTAGGTCTGTGGAATGCCCTGTGTCCCACCCTAATCAAATCCAACAGTGCTCAATGGCATGCAAAGCATAGTGATAGAAAGCAAATAGAAAAGAGCAAGTAGTCAGTTAGAAAACAACTTACTATATGGTAGCCAGTGAATACACATCTAGAACAGCACCAATATTATCCTCTCTAATAGGGTAACTACTACACAGCAGCATTCCGAATGTTCCTAAAGCATTAGGCAAAGTAAACTTTATCCAACATCAACAAAGCAGTACCTTAGATCGGGGGTTCCCAAAGTGTGTGCCGCAGCACCCTGGGGAGCCGCGGCTTCCTCACAGGGGCGCCGCGAACTAATACCCTTCATGTACGATTTTTTTTCTTTTGTTTTTTAATTTTTGCACTGTTTGAGCTGAAGTCATCATGTGCGCGATAACGTCAGCTCCGTCAGGGCTACCAGCCTGTCTGAATTGAGCAAGGAGATCACGCATTTCCGGCGTCCCTGATTTTTGAAGAAAGCAATTGATCAATTATATAGATGCCTCCTTCCAGTGTTGTCTTTTAAGGTGACCCTCAAGTTAGAGATGTGAATATTTTTGTCAAAAAATAACACAAAGGAGTAACAACTTCACATAAAAAAGAAATAAAAACAAACTGGGATGAATAACTACAAATTAAATGAATGTGTACTAGGTATAGAAGAGAACAGTCTATAGTAGTAGATTGTCTGCAATTTGTGCTTTATCAAATGGAACACTGGTAAGTCTGAATACTTAACTTCTGTAACACTACTGTATACAGCATTTGCAAATAATGAATTAATTGCAGCTATGTAATTGCTTAGTGACAGCATTTATTTTTTTCAAATTGCTTACTACCATTGTTCAGGTGAGCCAGAGCTCATTTTGCGCAGAGGCCTGAGACGGTGGCTCCAAAAGAATAAAAGATACATACACAGAAAAGTTATACCAAGACATTAGAAACTACAGAAATTATAAAATATGGTTTGCCAGCACACAGAAGGATGTGAAATGTTTACTTATTATTGACTGGATAAGAAAAAATTGTCATCATGTAATGCTCAGACAGGATTTTCCCATTTACAAAATATGGATTTTTTTTAAGGTACAGTCCCACAAACATGACATATACTCTAGTATTTTTATTAGTTTTGTCAGTGTGGGTGGGGTTTTCAGTTCCTGTTACAAATAAAAAAAAAATAATAATTTGCTTGGTTTAACAGTCCTATGAGGGCAATCCATATCCCATCTTTGTTTGTCATAACAGGTGTTTTTTTTTTTTTTTTTATCTACGAGGAAGGGGAATCTAGAACTACTGGAGTTGCTATTAAGGTTATAAACATTAATTTTGTATGAGGCATTGGGACTTATGTTAAAATGACATTTCTTATTTACATTTATGGAACACTGAGAAAGTAAGGTGAGTTTCTGAGGACTGTTCCCTCAAACTGGCAGTGATTGCCCTGTTGAGTATTATGTCTTGTATGAGTGATGATCGTGACTGCTGCAGTTCACTTCAGTTAACTGGAAACAGCAACTTTACTCTAGTAGTGGTAACGGTACTTCTCTATTCTTTTAGATATCAGTACGCTTATTGAAAGGGTTTCATCACCTGGGTGATCTGGGTTACAATACTGTCAGATAAAAGTGTTATCAATATTCATTTCTTTTGTGATATAATTATTTGCCATAAGTCACTTTCTGTTCAGTCTGTGGTAATCTGACATTGATGGCTTCCTGTAGTATCTTAAAATAGTTGCAGTTCACTGAAAGTTCACAAATGCAATCCATTATCCAGAGCACAATTTTCAGTTACTGTTGTGGTTTTGTCATCTACTGGGAGAGAAGGGGTGGGGATAGTCCCACCACTGACAACTGAATTACCTTTTTAAATAGAAACATAAGAGAATGAACAAATGAATGAATGAATGATAGCAAGTGAGTTTCTTTTTCCATTAAGTAATTAATTAAATCAGCCACACAGTACCAAGCATCACCTATTCCGTTTGCAGGGGCAATCAACATTACTGCAAGTTATGCTGATATTTCAGTGTGGATGAGATCAGAAGCTCAGAAGTCAAAATTCAGGACTTTCCTAAATCTAGAATGTCAAAAAGAATGGACTGATAATGACGCTGAAAACTGAGGTTTGGATTTCAAGCTCATGGCATTTCGGTCTGATAGATAAGTAGGTCTTAGTCTTTTGTGACAGCAGCTGACTCATCTGTAGGCTTTTCTGAAATGCGACTGCAGTTTGACAGACATGCTGACTCTTGTTTATGTCTGTCACTTAAAAACTGACTCCTTTGCTGAGTTCTTTGGGGGGGTGTACAACTTTTGCTGCAAGTGGATACCCAGAGGGGAGTAATGACCAGATGATGCACTCTTGAAATAACACTAGTGGGTAGTCGTGTATAGTTTTTGAATGTAAACCAGCAAGTTTATTGCTGTTACGTGGTGTGAGCAGTGTAGGATTACGTCAGTGGCCTTTTAGCATAAATCTTGACTTGCATATACAAAGTATTGTTCTCATTATGACTTTTTAGGTCATAGAGATGTCATTAATTTGGCATTTAAGCATTTTGGTATCTGTTAGAATAGTTACAGAATGTGTTTCTGCATTAGTCTCCGCTTTGGATAGATAATACTAATATTTTGTCAAAAATAAAATACAGTAATCATATGCACTTTATGCGTGCCATGGGGGGAGGGGGGCTTGGGAAAACCTGGATTCAGCAAGGGAGCCGAGAATCAAAAGTTTGGGAACCACTGCCTTAGATGAAAAGCAATAAAACGGTAACCTCCCTGTACTTATAGGGACTGGTACAGAGTCGAATCCAGTAAAATTAAGTTGCAGTTGAAGTAATAGCTCTGAGTAGCCCAGCCAAATGGAGTACAATGGATTGTGTAGCAATATAAAGCAAACAGGCAAAAAAAAAAGTAAGTATAGGAAAACAACTTTCTGACGGGGTTTAAATTCCTAGAACAATATTATGTCCTCTCACAAAATAACAGTACTACTCTGAATACCCCTTCTCTCACAAATGTAACTACTTCAGCAGCATAACATTCTGAATGCCCCTAAAACACCTCATGATCCATGAAATTTGTGTCACAAAACAATGTTTTTATTACTAGGTATTCAAACTGATGTGCATTTGTTGTTTTTACTTAATTGATAGGCTCCATTTTCACACAACACTGAATATGACTACTGGTATCAAAGAAATGAAGAATTAATGAAGGAGTACTGTGTTCCTGAGGTTACCACATTCACGGTGTTTGCCCTTTCACTGTGGTTAAATGACCACTAAGTTAGCCTATTACAGTAAGAGAGGAGAAAGCAAAGATCCCTCCATATGGGGGTGGGTGGCTGGCTGCAGGGGGCTTGTCCCCTTGCACAAAGCACTTGTTACTTTGTATTTGCATGTTTTTTGTGTGTGTTATGTTCCTTGTCTAAGTATCCAAAAAAAAAATCCTTTAAAAGCCAGAAAAGTCAGTTATACTTTTATGAGCACTATGGCCCAG
Source organism: Protopterus annectens (assembly GCF_019279795.1). Taxonomy (NCBI): domain Eukaryota; kingdom Metazoa; phylum Chordata; order Ceratodontiformes; family Protopteridae; genus Protopterus; species Protopterus annectens. The sequence goes on from NC_056739.1 coordinate 1,196,346,730, forward strand.
TGGACTATCCCAGTAAACAAAAGCAAATAAATAAGTAAATAAATGTTTGCAGTTTCATTATTTGAATGCTGTTATGACGTGATCTCTATTTGTAAACTCGTTACAGTTTATTTTATTTTTCCCAGGCATGTGGATTGGACCAGTCAGGCCCTTTTTTCACCCACAATCTGGATTTAGAAGAAGAAACAGAAAAATACAACCAGCAGATAAATAAAAAGCAATACTGTAAACTAAGTTCCAAGTGCTCTCCTCTGACCATGCTCAGAATGCATCACACATTAAACAGACTGACTATTAAACTGCACTTTACCTGAGTGGGTGTGGTTTAAGAACAGCTTGTTCCAAGTGCTCCGCATTGTCCACTTTTAGGGCATCTTCCACCAGTCTGGAAATTATATCAGTATTGGCCTGTTCTCCAGAACATATAGGATTTTTGACTTCTTGAAGCAATACCAAGTATTTACTTTCTGTTTGACATAGCTTGGCCTCTAAGCTGGCATACTGCAAGGAAAGAGTACTTTTTACTTAAAATGGAACAGAAGCAAAGGTAAGCAAATACAACAGGTCTCTGTCTGACAACGGCCACATTCTTGATCAGATTACAAGGTAATCTATCATAGAGAACTTAAATAAACAAAGGCAAAGGATCAGAGAATGAACAGATCTGATGTACATAATTCCTCAAATTATTTCATAAAAATCAAGGCTTTTTGAAGGGTAGAAATATTTTAGCCATAAAAGTGCAGCACATGGCATCACCATCAGTTCTGATATTTTCTGCTCTTACTTTTTTTTTTTAGTAAACTACACTTTTGCCTATGGGCTCTCATGCATGCAGATGACTCTACTTGGGGAAAACAAACTGCAATCAATGACAGTAACTATCAAGGGAAAATCCAGAATAAGACTCCTCTTAGAGAGACTGCATGAGTTGTCATTAAAGAAATTACAACTTAACCATGCTGGCAGAAGGATCATCACTGAAGTAAAAAAAAAAAAAAAAAAATCAAATTGTAAAACATGCTGTATGAAAGTACAATTCACATTCTAAAAAGAAAGTACAAAGCTAGGTGTTCATTAATTTGCAGTTGTTCTTTTAGGTTTTTCCTGGTTATGGGTCGCCACAGCGACTCACCTGTCTGCTCATGATTGGCAGTGGAGTTTTACAAGGTATACTAAGCTAAAGCTTCTATGCAGGCATAGAACAGTGGTAAATGCAAAAATAATACAAATGCAGCAACAGCTAGCCAACAGGAAGTATCAGTAATAAATGTGTTAAAATGTGGCTGCTTGGACTTTCAGTTCCACCTTTGACCTTCATGGCCTACAAATGAACTGATAAAATTACTACTACGTAAAACACTAGCTGCAATTAACTACAATAGAAAAAAGTGTGCAACTGGGATCAACTATTATGTACGAAAAGGCTGATACCACAACTACACTGAAACTGCCCGGGACTTATAAAATAGAGATGGATGGCCACGTAGATGAAGCAACATCTGAACAATAGCAACTTGACCACCTTGGATCTAATTTTCGTGAAAACTGTCATCTTTAAATATGAAAGTATAATATCATCCTCTTCTGTGAGGAAGAACTCAATCACAAGTGTAGAAGTGTAAGGTCATGCTTACTCAACCGGATGGATTTTTTTGAAAAGGTCACCAAAGCAATGGATGAAGGCAAAAACTGTTAGTATCGCATATCTCGACCTGTCCAAAGCTTTTGACACAATTCCCGACTCAGGCATAGGTTCATAGGTAGGTACTAGGCTACTGGCCCTAGGGCCTATATAAGCCAAGCCAAACGGTACCCTGGCTTTTGCCACACAAGAAAATTATTTTCCTGTGCCCCTGTCAAGCAGAGCCACAGAAGTAATCCCCGGGGTGAATTTCCTATCTCCCATCCAATCATCAAGATTTTTCTTGAAGAGTGCTAATGAGGGAGCTTTGTTTGATATAGACATTAGTTTATTCCAGAGTATGGGACGTCTCTGGGACAGGAATCTATCCCTCCAGCATGTTCTGCTTATTGTGGTGACAAGGTTTAGGCCCCTAGAGCATGTAGCTCAGAGGGATTGGGATTTCTTTACGTGTAGCATGTCCAACAGCTCTGGGTTTAACATAACTTTGTATGTTAGGCAGAGATCGCCTCTGAGTAGGCAATATGCGACAGAGTAAAGCTGGAGTTTTTTGAGACGGTCTGTGTAGGGCATCTGCTTGAGGCCAGTAATCCTCTTTGTGTGGTATTTCTGTGGCCTTTCCAGTTGTTGTAGATGTCTTGTGAGGTACATACCAAAAGGGATGTTGTACTTTATAATGGGTCTAATGTGTGATGAGTAGAGGGGAACAATGACCTCTTTTTTTCCTGGATGAGAAACCTTTTGTGATTAGGTGTGCCACGTAGAAGGATTTCCTGACTACTGTGGTGATGTGATTATCAAAGTTGAGACTACTGTCCAGCTGTGTCCCAAGATCTCTTATCACACTTTCGGTGTTAAGTAGACTACCGCCTATGTGGTAGTTCATGGGTACAGAGTTTTTACTAAAAGGGATGACAATGCACTTTTTGGCATTGAGCTTGAGGCCATGGCTTTGACACCAGGCATCTGTCTCAGTGAGGCCCTTTTGTAGGCTGTCTACGTCGTTAGGAGTTTTGATTATGGCTCCTAGTTTGCAGACATCTGCGAACTTTGTTAGCCAAAGACCTTCTGTGTTAGCCTGTACTTCAGAGAAGTAGATGCCAAACAGGAGCGGACCTAGGATTGAACCCTGTGGTACTCCACTTGTCACTGGTCTGAAGTTGGATTTAGACTCTGCTACTTTCACAGTGTGGGTTCTGTCAGTAAGCTAGTTGGCAACCCATCTTGTGACATAGGGATTTAAAGTAGAAAAGCTCAACAAACTGTGAATAAACCCTTCAGTCATTTCCTGGATTGCCATCTGGCTCACAGACTGGATGCAGGAAATCCAAAAAATGGAAAGTTACCTCCACAAAGACCAGCCACCAGTGGAGCTCCCCAATTCTCTGCTGGGAACTCTCATGTTTGACATCTACTTTTATGTTGTAAACACCAATACCAAAGGGCACTGGCTGACTAAGGTTGTAGCCAACTGCAATCTACGAGCAGTCACTGAATCCCCAAATGACTTAATCACCCTGCAGGAAGGTTTGTCTCGAACAAATAACCGGTGTAAAAATCATGGACGGAAACTAAATACCAAAAAATGCATTACTGTATCCTCTTGGAAGTCACTGACCACAAAGAACTACCACACTGACAATATACCCCTAAGAGTTGACCCAGTTTGTTCGTGATTGGGGAACTTATGTTTGCAGTGACCTAACTTTTGACCAACATGTGTCCACTGTTAAGAAAGTCCTTCCATATTTCACAGCTTACAAAACAAAGGGGAATGTGTCAAGAACTAGGATACCATTGCCCCCTGTACTCAGGCCTCATTATAGGTTCATAGGTAGATACTAGGCTATCGGCCCTGGGGCCTATACAAGCCCAGCCAAAAAGGTACACTGGCTTTTGCCACCCAAGAAAATTATTTTCCTGTGCCACTGTCGAGCAGAGCCACAGAGGTGATCCCCGGGGTGAATTTCCTATTTCCCATCCAATCATCAAGATTTTTCTTGAACAGTGCTAATGAGGAGCTTTGTTTGATATAAATAGGTAGTTTATTCCAGAGTACGGGAAGTCTCTGGGACAGGAATCTATCCCTCCGACATGTTCTGTTTATTGTGGTGACAAGGTTTAGGTCCCTACAGCATGTAGCTCGGAGGGATTGGGATTTCTTTAAGTGGAGCATGTCCAACAGCTCTGGGTTTGACATAGCTTTGTATGTTAGGCAGAGATCACCTCTGAGTAGGCGATATGCGACGGTTAAGCCAATCATCGACTATAATGCCACCTTTGGCATGTATTTGTCCCGACACATGCAACAACTGGAATGCCCATACATATACCTTACTAAAAAGATACAAGGCCTAAACAACATGTCCTACATGGACCAACTCAAAACCCTGTCACTATAATCTGTTTCCTACATTCTACTAACAGGTTGCCTGTGTCTGCTTACAAGGTATCCACTGACCCAGTACTGATGGATTTTTACTGTACAGCAGCAAGTCAAATGACATCAGAAATATTCTGTCCAGGGATCTAAACATCTTCTGCTAAATCAACACAATGGTTTGGAGGGACAGGTACATCTTGCAGAGGACAATGCTAGTCTGGAACAGACTCCCCATCCACATAAAACAAAGTTCATCCCTGACCATATTCAAGTGCAACTTATATCTATGGATAGGAAACAGAAAATTTACCCAAGGACTGTCTCCTGTACTACTAATGACAGAGGCAGCTCCTAAATGCTTTACCTCATGCATGGGTCCCCTTAAATTATCTATGGTATGACCCCAATTATTCTCGCTAGGGATAACATAGAATTATCAACCATGGGATGAGCAAGGCCAATCTCTAACCAAATGGGATAGGTTATTTCCAGTCTAAAAAGGGAAATGGCAAGGCTTAAAATGTTCCACAAGTGTAGCTAGTTTAGTAGTTATCTACGAACCTATATAATAAAATAAATAAATATTAAGACATCTGATGACATTAGCAACGCATTGTGCCAATGTTACACATTCATTTATCTACTTTCCAGAGAATGAGGTAAATGGAAAACCTCATAGCCAAGCAAATCTGCTCTGCTACAAAAATGTTGATTTATAATATACCAGAGGAGGTTAAGAATATATTTTCCAGACCAGAACTTTTAACACTTCATTACTTTTCTCAGTATTGATCATTTCAGATGGAAGTGAAATGATAAAACAATGTACTGATTGATCAAAGGCTCAACCATCAAAGAGCTCAAATGTCCCTCCAGGATTATTTATGATCAAGCTCTTAAAATAACAAAAACAGACTAATATAATTTATGCACTTTGGAAAGCTAAATCATTTAAGGAAAAACTAACTGCACATCCTGGCAACTCAGCTGTTTTGCATACCAACTGGAAGAAAGTCCACACCATTATCAAAAATGGATAAGCAGAAGGGAGTGAGGATTAAAACACATGTACCCTGCCAGAATCAAATTGTTCAAGACAGATGGCCGCAGACAATTGACACAATTTGTACTGCAAAATCAAGTTAATCAAATTTGGTTCTGTCACTCCTGCAGGAAACAAACATTAAACTAGAAACAGTGACTTCTGAGACTGCATGGCATGGTGATTCCTCTGGCAGTTACTTGACTGGTAGACCAACATTACCAACAAGTTATCTAAAGTGCCTGTCAAATTAAAAGACCATTCACTAAAACACTGTTGTGATCAATTTGTTTGTCATGTACAGATATTTGTTTAGAGCTAGTTCTCTTTCAAAGTGTATGGAGGAGAATGGATGATGCCTTCGAATTTCACCTCTGATATACATCTGTCTTAACAACTACTTTATAATAATGTTCAAGTAATTCCTTTAAAGTTTATTTATTATTATTACAAACAAACACTGGGGAGAATATAAGCCATACATCTATGACACAGACCAATGGATCTGCTTCTCTATGGATGTTAAACATCTTTCCATGTAAAAGAAGAGTGTCACTACTTTTTGCCACCCCCAGTTATGCCATTTCAGACCACCCATGCTACAGTGAAATTAACTACGGGATTATTACATCCATTGAGATAAAAGCATACATTCCTCAAAGCAAACTACTTTGAGGAACTATTCGTTAGCTCTGTTGCTCCAAATCAGGATTCAAAATGACTGTAAAACTGGAGAGTACAAATCAGTGGACAGGATTTAAGGAATGAAGGGCGTATTAAACTGGCAGTTTTAAGTTATATTCCTAAACTCAATAACCTCTGTCCTAGTTTATTTACAGACCATAACACACAGCTTTCCCATGCAGCTTGGCTACCAGATTATCTGAAAGAAATTAGAAAATGCTCATGTTTAATATATACCCTAAACCATTTCCTTTGACTCATCAGATTCTTGTATAAAACAAGTACAAATGTTTAAAACCTTCATTAAGGAACTGAGTTTCTTAAGAATGACAAACTCTGGGAGAAATCAATGTCAGACTGAGGAGATGAAAACAACCACAATAGCACTGTTAATTCACTGCTTTAAAGAAGGTTCACAGGTCTGCATTAGGTTAACAATTGCAAAAGCCTTTTTAAGCCTAGCCATGCATTCCAAATATCTGACAAGTTATGGTACCCTTAAGTGTAAGCAGTGGCTTGGGAGATGAAACATTTACAAGCAGAAGCCTTGGAGATGACCTTTTTAAACATTTCTTGACTAATCTGAGGAAATTAAACACAAAGCTTTTCACTGTGAAGAGGAAATTCCTGGGTATCACAACACAGCAGTACTGCGTTAAGCACTCACCATAAAAGCAGATATTTGACTTATCTCCAGATTTTTTCACTTGCGGGCTGCACCACAAATTTAAAGACATCCATCAAGGTCGAAAGAAAGATTCGCTAACCAAGATTAGCCACCTAAATGGAAACCCAGTGACAAAACTAAAATAGAAACCACTCCTCTTAACAGGAGCCAAAGCCTATCCACTGATCAGGGAAGGGAAGTCATTTACATCAACCATGACCTCAACAAAATATCATAGCAATTTAAACATATGATGCAAAGTACGACCACCACATACCCTTGGACTTAATCGAAAGAACTCGGGTCATTCTCTGCCAACATCCTCAGCTTCTGATAACAAAAGGGAAGATAACCATCAGGACAGACCAAAGCAATACAACAATCAAATATCAAGACAACATCAATGCAGCAGTTGTGTATATACAATGACTCAAGTCACGTGCTCAGAATTCTCTGACAGTAATTTCCATTCTTCGCCCTTGTCAAACTTATGCCATTTTTGTTATGCTGTATAATCATCTTTGGACAAAAGACAAAAAACAAAACGAAAACAGTAACATATCCACAGATAAACGAACGGCAAAATTTATAATTATCTTTGACAATCGCACACTAAAGTCAACAGAAGACCCTCCAAAGTGACAAAAGTGAAGTCAAACATTTCTTGCTACTGTGAATGCCTCACACAAATGTACTATGTTATTTCCTTCCCTCTCCACATCTCTACAGATTATTCACGTATGGGTAGAATATCATGCCATACAGCAACAGCAGCAGAAAGAACATATCAAATAAGTTCAGCTGCTCATGCCAACACAATTCTTTTAACCTTGCAATGTACCCCAAATTCCCACAAAATTTTAAAGCAAATCAGTTACACTGGGCCCACCACATCACCACCATATCAGAAAATACAAGTATGTAAGTAAACCAACCATAACATTAGACATTTAAATAGATCAGTTGTTGTTGAAACCTAAGCTACATGGGACTTATCCTGCCAAGGATCAGACATGCGGACATCTTCCAATGCTTTATATCTTACTCTATGTGCACATACATCTCAGGAGGCATGAGAGAATTTCAGTACAAAAGTAGAAGTACGGGTGCCGAAACTCAAAGCTGTCATATCCTCAGACAAAAGGAAGGCAAGAGTCTTGAAGAAAGAAAAATGGGAAAGAGAAATTCCCACTCTGGCAGAAGAAGGGAGACAAGGGGAGGTTGTTTGCACTGCAACAGCGATCTATTCAAAAATCTACTGTTATGGTAGGTTTATTTCCACCACTGCACTATGTTCATCATTAGACCACTGTTGCAGTAGCCTAAGCTATATGGGATGAATACCAAAGCCTCAACAGACGGGTATCAAACTTCAGATAAGTAGGAAGAAGGATCAGAGTCCCAGGAGCTTCTGGAGTATAATTGTAGAAACCCAGCCCTAGTCAAGGAGAAGGAATCAGTCTTGTATTTGGTAAATATAGAGAAGACCAAATTGCTGCCAAAAAAGCTGCAGAAGTAGCCATATCCCTGGTAAAATGGGATCTGACTTTGCCTGGAAGGGACTTAAAATAATGAGAATGACACAACTGTATAGCTTGGGACAACCATTTGTAAATAGTTTGCTTTGATGCCGATTATACTTTCTTTTTACTTTCATATACAGTAATCAATTTAAACTTCTTTGTCTTGCCATGTAGTATCCAAGTTATCTGTGGACATCCAGAGTGAGCAAAATTTTCTGTCCCTGACTTTTGGTTCAGAAAAGAATACAGGGAGATGAATAGACTGACTTTATGTGAACTGAAACCTCTTTTGGCATGAAAGAAAGGGTAGTTCTTAAGGATATCATATTGATATGAAAGCTAAGATAGGGCTGAATCAGCATAAGAGCTTGCAATGCAGATATTCCCCTATCCGAGTTCAGAACAGTGAGCAAAACTGTTTTCCATGTTATGAACTTTAAATCAGCCTCTTGAGCTGGCTCAAAAACAGAAAGTGCAAGTTTTTCTAGTACAATGTTAAGATCTTAAAGACACACCCAATTTCCTAGGTAGACGCAAATGTAATAACCCTGCAAAAGGGGTGAAACCTGGTTCCTCCCTGCCTGTCTGTGCAACACACAACTGCCGTGGTCTCTGCAACAACTAACAAAGGTCCTGAAACCCAATGGATCAGGAATATGAGTGCATTTATCAATGCCATCATTTCACTGATGTTTATTGGCTTTGGTTTCTCCTGAAAGTTCCACAAAGTACTTTTACCAATTTGGAAACATCCCCAGTGTAAAATCTCATCCGTCCATGGTTACAGACTGAGTAGGGGATGGAGGAAGATGAGACCTGGATTAAGAAATAACAGTCATCCGTCAGCAAAGTTTCATGATGAAAAATTTCAAAACCACAATTTGAAAAAAGAGGGGGTGACGGTGTGAACCCCAGACTTTGAGGAACCACTGAAATTTTCCTCATGCACTCTGGCAAGACAGATGATGACAGTTGTAAAGACCATGAATCTTATTATCCTAAGATAATTTTTTGCTGTGTAATTTTGGAGGGAAAACATCAGGAATTGCTGTACACAAAATCTTGCTTTTTTCCTGAAGGAATGAAAGTCATCAAGAAAGATGCAACTATCATGTCTCAGTAAAGAAATATTTAAGGATAAATAATGAGAATGTTGTATTTTTACAGGGCACACAGTTAAGGAGGATATACAGTCTAAGACTGGTTATGAAGTTATGTTTCACCTTGCTTTGAAAAGACACAAGAGGCACTGTTATACTTTGGCATGAGTTGAAGTCTTCTCCAAAGATCACATAGAATTTGTGATACTAAATGAATGCATTTGATTGTAAATATTTTGTTTAATAAGCAAATACTATAGCAAATTTTTACTGGATTCAAGGAAAGGAAACTAGTGTTGCTAGGAACCATCTTGAAATTCTGCAAGATATATGAAAGGGCAGCCTTATTTAGCAAGAGGCTAACTATATTATGGGGAATCTGACAAAAGAATTAAAATTGGAACACCAGCAAAAATTTAAAGCAAGTGGATTTCTAACAATTATCTAAAAGATTGCCCATAATTCTTATGTACATGGAGCACAGACGCGTGCTCCTTGGATGTGTTATGCAAACTTAATAGCTTCAGAACCATTCCCTGCTCTTTGCCAGATCATAAGGCTACTATAATGAAACATAGGAAATGTAGCTGGTACTTGAATCCTCAGTATATGGCTCAGTTCACAGACTTTAGTGGCCAATGGAACAGATTGAAGAATATCTTTCTTTCTATGGAAATCTCTTAAAATACACATTAGTTACAAAATAAGGAAACCGTTTTGCAATGAATTTAGACAATGGGATAAAGAAATTGATTCAAGAAAAGTTACACAATGCTACATTGGAACAGAAAAAGAAAGTTAAGATTTTTATAATTTCAAATTATTAACACAATATCAGAATGTTTTAGTTCATAAAACTAAAATGGCTTTGATAAACTTCAAAGTTATGCAATGTCAACAAAAATCTACACAGATTAGCTAACAGAATATAAACTTTAGGTAGAAAAGTTAAAATTAATACATCATAAGCCTTCTAACCAATCAGAGGTCAGACAATGATGACATGCTCACCATTGTCAAAAACTATCATGAAGAGCTTAACAAAAATATACAAGTGGTGAATGATATCTTAGATACATATGTGAAGAACAATGTAGTTTTCCAATTTAACAAGTGCAAAATAGCAAAGTTTCTAAACTCAAAGTAACTCAAAGATGCAATTAAGAATAGTAAAGCCAGTAAGGCACCAGGTTTAGATGGTTTGAGTGCAGAAATATGTAAACTTCCATCTCAAAGGGTTATTTTATTAGTTGAAGCCTTCTCATTAATCTGAAACCTGAATGAAGTACCTCATTCTTGGAAATATACCTTAATCTCCTGCATTCTTAAAAAAAGTGATTTTGTAACTTCATACAGACCAGTCTCTCTAGTAAATACAAACTACTATTTATGTCAATCTTATCCTCAAAATGTGCAGAGCTGGTAGCTAGTGTTGTCAATAAGGATCAACCAGGACTTAACAGGCTTGCTTATGATAATATTAAAAAGGTAAATATGATTTACATTTAGATAACTGCTAACATAAAAAGTAGCTTTAATCAGAATGGATATTTGATTCTGTATACTGGAAATATTTGTTTTAAACATGGCTTTTGGATTCCTAAAAAGCTTGCTGATTTAATTAAAAATCTATGCATGGTCTCTAAAGCATTCATTAAAATAAGTATGTTTATATAACAAGTTTCCCTTGTTATTTGCTTTGGCCAGTAAAAAATGGTTTTAAGGTTTGTAAAAACTATCAAACAAAAATATAGCTTTCTGGAGATATTTTGTTGTCTTTTAGGGGACAAAAATAAGTCATTCAAGGAATTAAAAAAACTGATTATTTACAAGTATTTCATTAATAAAATTCAATAATACATCAGTAATTATTCTAATAAACCAACAAGCAAATTCTATATTAAAAATAAGTGGGGAAAACCAGAAGATGAATTATTTAAGAATTATAATTCACCCAGATATTAACAAAATTAATATTATTTTTTTCAGTTTTCTTTTCTGATTTATTAATCAAAGCAGTAGAATGGAAATATTTCCTTTTTAAAACAGATTAATAATTGCATAATGATTATTTTACCTAAACACTATGTTCTACAATCAATAGCTTTAACCAGGCAAAATATTAACAAAGAAACAGGGGAAAATGTAAATTTCCTTTGGATGGTACCCTGCTAGATCAAGAACATGTTAATCTTTGGGAATTTGAGGGAATATGATTCCCAGATCTCTAGCACCTTTAATATGATTCTTCTGTGGCTCTATCCTACTTGTATTAATCAGTGCAAAAACATTCAACATCAAATTGTTTTCGGTTAAAGCATAAGGACTGTAATACACTTGAGTTAGTTGATTTTTTTATGAGTATTAAGTTTTAGAAAAAGATGCTGAAATTAGATTCATATTGTGTGTGCGTGTGTGTGTGTATATATATATATATATATATATATATATATATATATATATATATATATATATATATATATATTGGTGCTTAGGTAATTTAGACATTTTATTTACAGAATTCCTTTATTTAAAAAATGGGCATTTCTTGTTTTTCATATAACCTACACATTTGAGTTTTTACAAAGCCAAAACCCTATAGCTGTGGAGTCCCTTAAAAATATTTTGCTGTGGTATGATTGCTTTGATATGGGCATACAAAATTCAACACAGTAAATTTTGAGAAAAAAATGACCCAGATTTGATTATTGGAAAATAAATATTTACTTGTTCTAAATGAAAATAAGAAAAATACCCAAATTATATGAATTCATGACTTCAGTTATTAAATGTGATTAATACACTAAATGATGTCTTTCTAAACTACATTTGTAATATGGATGAGGACTAGTGGAAATTTTGAGAATCATTTGATATATTAATATGCAGTTAAATGATAGCAATAAAATTTTACAATCAAAATGCATTCGGTAAACATCATCTAGTTTGCATTGGAAAGTACTTAAGTGGAAGTATACACAGAGTTTTCATTACACCCTTCAAAAGTTTCTAAGTTCAGTAAAATTATATGTCAAAATGCTGGGCATGTAATATGATAACTAAAGCTGACTGAATTCATGAATTGTGATAAAAGTTGCTGATTTTTGGAAAGATGTTAGTATCTTTTTATGGACCCCCCTTTATGCAAGTAATGTCTGAATCAAGCCACTATGATCCGTAAAAAATGAAACAGTAGTAATAAAACTATGTGTTGTTAATAATATGAAGTCAAACTGCTGGGATAAACTTGAAATATTAATTGCAAAATATGCTTGCAGTTAAACTGAAGATGTGTAAATTATTTTTATGTTTGTTGACTTTTGTTAATTGTATTAGACGTTTTCCTGTGTATTTCTGTGCGAGTCTCTATGTTAAAATTAAATTTCTTGTCTAAGAGACAGCCAACAATTAGTATCCTGTGAGAAAGATTGAGATGAATTTTCCAAGTTTAGTTGAAAACCCAGGTTGTGAAACAAATTTGTGATAAAGAGAAGAAATTCTTGACAACCTAGAGTCTGCAAAGATAAGGCAGTCATCCAAATATGAAAAACTGTGACCGCCCTGTAACCTGCAATAACCAGGCACAGAAAATCTTTAAAAAAAAAAAAAAAAATTCTGAAGTTTCTCTGAATTGGAATATGATGCTACTCATCTTTTAAGTCTAGAGTAACAAGAAAGCTCAGTGGAGGAAAGAGAAGCAACAGGGATGGCAGAGAAACCATTTTGAATGTGGAATCTTGATATGTAGACTTTGAAAGAACAGGTCTAAATAAGGTTTCTGGACTCCTCCTTTCTTGGGTAGCAAAAGCGTCCTTCTGTTATCTTAAACAATACCAAACAATATTTAGGCAACCAGTCAGACACTTAACACCATGCTTTCTTCACATGAAAGTCTCTTGAAACTTAAATTATCACCCTTTACCACAAACTCGGCCTTTGAAAATTTGGATTTGTCCAATTTTGCATACACTTTCTGATCTTGCTGTACCTGTCTCTGTTAGGCATTACTTTATTTTGCCAACACCAAAGCGTACATCATTAGTCCAGTTGTGTCAGTGGAAAACTACTAGAAAACACAGAAATGCATATAATATAGGTACCTTTGAAACCCAATTCTCATTCACATTTAAACAAAGCCATTCACCTAATGCAAACAATTTCAGATCTGTATGCATTACACAGTTTAAAGTAGTTATACAAGTAAGATAAAAAATGTACATTAATTAGTTTACCATTGGAAAGCTAAAAGTAACTGTTCCCTAGGCTTAACAGTTACCTTTATGGAAGGCTAAAGTGGAAGAAATACACACTTTCTTCACAAATCTAGCAAAGGCTTTGCCATCCTTATCTGAAGGAATGGGGTTGGAAGCTGTAAGATCTTTGAAGAAGGGGATTAAGATGGAAACAGAAGGATCTAACCTGGGACTTCTAAATAATAATTTGTGAGACAGTGGGACTTCACAATTTGTCAGACTTCCCAGGGGGCTGGTGGCTGGCTATCTGGCCATCTGCCATCCACATGACAGGCATGTTCCAAGGCTTCTAAAACTGGAGAATCTACTTGTCATAAGTCATATCATCTGAGACTACAAAATGTGCTTTTTTTCCCAATTAAATAACTTTCTCATTTTGTCAGCATTGTCAGAAAAAAGACAATTCCTCCTCCCATGGGGAGTCAGAAGATAGATCTTATTCTGGATTCAGATTCCCAGTCTTCCAGGGAAGAAAAGTACAGTTTTGTACCTACCATAAATGTAGATGTTTAAGTGCTCATACAGCTGCAGTCATAACAAATGGGTTATCCTGCCGTCAGGCGGGTCCTCGGTCTGCCGAATTCCAAAGTCTAGGTCCGGCGTCAGTTGCTGTCGCTTCTTCCCTGAAGTCAGTGCGGCAGGGGTATAAAAGAGGCAGCCGACGCCATTTTCTTCAGTTTTTCTTGCCCCAGATGTCAGGTGCCCCCAGAAGGAAGGCAAACATAATGTTATGCAAAGATGCAATGTTGATAAATCAAAAACAGTAGTTGCAAGCAAATACACCATAAAAGAATACCCCAAAAAGGTTATATGAAAAGTGTTTGTCATAAGGCCTGTCCTAAGAGGGGATGGAGGGAGGGAAACCTAGACTGCAGCTGTATGAGCACTCGAACATCTACATTTATGGTAGGTACAAAACTGTACTATGTTCATTGTGCATACAGCTGCAGTCATAACAGATGGGTAGAATCCCAAAGCTAAGTAAGGGTGGTAGGCACTAAGTGGAACTAGGAGGGGCTAGGATGCCCTGCAGGACTGCTGTGGCAAAGCCCGCTCTAGATTTTGAGTATAGTGGGAGGTGATAGTGCTTGGAGAAAGTGTGCACTGAACTCCAGGTGGCTGCTTCCAAAATGTCCTTGGTAGGGACCCCCCTGAGGAAGGCTGCAGAGGTAGCTGTGGCTCTGGTGGAGTGGGATCTGATGCATGCAGGCACAGTTTTTCCATGAAATGAGTAACAAAAGCATATGCAGTGGGCTATCCATTTTGAAATTGTCTGTTTGGAAATAGCCTTTCCCTGAGCACCTACAGCACAGGACACAAAGAGTTGCTCAGATTTCCTGAATGGCTTTGTTCTGTCCAAGTAGTAACGAAGTTGTCTGTGAATGTCCAAGGAATGTAGCAGTCTTTCCCTTTGTTTTGTGGATTAGGATAAAAGGTAGGTAAGTGGATAGTCTGATTCAAAGCTACACTGGATACTACCTTTGGCATAAAGGTAGGATTGGTTCGTAAGGAAACTCTGTCCTGATGGAAAATTATGAATGGTTGCACAGCCATGAGGGCCTGTAGCTCCGAAACCCTGCATGCTGAGGTGATAGCCAGAAGAAAGGCCGTTTTCCATGACAAGTACTGTAACTCTGTTGAAGAAGCTGGCTCGAAGGGAGGAAGGGTCAGCTTTTCCAAAACGTAGTTGAGGTCCCAAGCAGGGACTGGTGGTTTCCTTGGGGGTTTTAGATTCTTTGCCCCTCTGAGGAACTGCCTTAAGAGAGGGTGAGAGAATAATGGAGGATCTGTGTTGTATTGTGCAGAAATGGCTGAAGCGTGGATCTTGATGGAGGAGAAGGAAAGTCCATTGTTTAACATCTCAGCTAGGTACTGTAAATTTGAGGTATATTTATTACCCAAGGATTCTGTCCCTTTTCTTGATTCCAGGCACAAAATCGTTTCCATTTGGCGGAGTATGCCTTTCTAGTAGAAGGTCTTCTGGCCTCCAAGATGACATCCTGCACCTCCTTGGAGAGGAGAAACTGTTGGGAAATCAAGGAATTCTCCATGCAGCTAGATTTACAGTTTTGAGATGGCTGTGAAGGGTTTTGTAGTTGTGCTTGGACAAGTAGGATCCATGGTGGGGAATGTGTCAGGCTCCTCAGGAGCGGATACCAGTGTTGTCTTGGCCAGTCTGGAGCGATGAGAATCATTTTCGGCCTCTCTGCTCTGGCTTTTAATAGAACTTTGGGCAGCAGAGGAAGAGGCGGGAAGGCATAGACTGTCAATGTTGCCCAATTGAAGGAAAGTGCGTCCACTTTCCAGGCCTGTGGATGATAGGTCCTTGAACAAAATTTTTTCAACTGGCAATTTCTGTGGGTAGCAAAGA
This sequence comes from Protopterus annectens, assembly GCF_019279795.1. NCBI lineage: Eukaryota > Metazoa > Chordata > Ceratodontiformes > Protopteridae > Protopterus > Protopterus annectens. The sequence goes on from NC_056739.1 coordinate 1,196,362,398, forward strand.
GATCTATGTCTGGCTGTCCCCATGCCTGAGTTATCTTTGTGAAAAGTTGAGGATGCAACTTCCATTTGTGTGGATCTGTCATATTTCTGCTTAGGTTGTCTGCCAGTGTGTTTTCCTTCCCTGGCAGGAATTGTGCCTGCAGTTGAATTTGCAATTCCAGTGCTGTGTTCCATAGGGTCATGGCTTGCCTGCACATGAGTTCCCCCTGTTTGTTTATGTTTATGTACCACATCACTGTCCTTATCAATAGCTGGCCTGGATGCAGTAGGTCTTTGAAGGTCATAATAGCCTTTTGCATGGCTAGCATTTCCTTTTGGTTGATGTGAAGGTGCTTCTCTTTTCGGGTCCATTTTCCCTAGATGCACTGATCTGTCATGTGTGCTCCCCAAGCGTAGTCTGAGGCATCTGTTGTGATGATTTGAGTTGCTTGAGATACATAGAAAGGAAGACCTGTGTTTCTTTGGCAAGCTTCAGTCCACCACAAAAATTCCTTTTGAAGGCATGGAATGAGTGGGATAACTGTTTCCAAGCTGTGGCTGTGTTGAGACCATAAGTTTTTCAGGTACCATTGAAGTTTCCTCATATGCAGCTTTGCACATGGGATTAAGTAGGATGCAAGATGCCATGAATCCCAGAGCCTGCAGGATTTTCCTTGCAGTTAGCCTGTTGTAAGTTGCCATTTTTCTGAAGTATTGAGACAGTTGCCCTTGCTTTTCTGGCGTGAGGTAGGCCATCTGGGTGGTTGTATCCAAGCTGGCACCCAGGAAAATTATTTGTTGAGAGGGTATTAGTTTTGATTTCTTTTTGTTGACTGTGTATCCCAGGAAGTTCAACAGTTTTATTACAAATGCCAGGTGCTGCAGTGGTATGTCCTTGCTGTCCGCCTGGATCAGGCAGTCGTCCAGATATGGGTAGATTTGTATCCCTTGTAGTCTGCAGAAGGCGATTACTGATGCCAGGCATTTCGTAAACACTCTGGGCGCAGTAGATAAGCCAAAGGGCAATGCAGAGAATTGGTAATGGGTTGAACCTGCAAGAAATCTGAGGTATCTTCTGCAATCTTGTCTGTTAGGGACATGCAGGTATGCCTCCTTGAGGTCCAATGTTACCAGCCAAGACTCCTTGCCCAGCATGGGAAGAAGCTGCTGTAATGTGAGCATCTTGAATTTTGGCACCTGTAGATATGTGTTTAGGATGGATAGGTCTAAGATAGGTCTCCAATCTTTGTCTTTCCCCGGTACCAGGAATAGTCTGGAATAAAACCCTTGACCTTGTTCTTTTGCAGGCACCTCTTGAATTGCTTTCATGTCCATGAGAGCTGAAACTTGTTTTTGTGCCTCTGCCCTTTGATTTTGTGGCAGGTTTGGCATGCCTCTCATTTTTGGAAGGGTGTGAAAGTGGAACCTGTAGCCTCTGTCTATAATGTCCAGAATCCATTTGTCCTTTGTAACAATATGCCAATTTTTTGAGAATAATGTCAATTTTCCGCCCAAAGGTGCTGCCATTAAAGCTTTGCTTGGCAGGTGTAGGGGGAAGTCATTGTGTCTGTTTTCTAAAAGACTGTGATCTATCTTCTCCACCTCTTGGGGTTGGTGCTTGCCACTGTCTGGCTCTGAAGGACCCTTGAGGTTGCCCTCTGCCCCTTGGGCACCTGTATCTGCCCCTTTGAGGTCTGTCCGTGGCTGGAAAGGACCAATTTTTTGAAGGCCAGTTTCTGCTGAAACGTGGAGGCTGTACCTGCAGGAAATCTTTCACTGTTTGCATTGATTTCGCTTTTCCTCCATTTTCTTTAGCACCTCCTCAGCTTTAACACCAAACAATACATCTTTTTGAAGAGGTGCATCTAATAATTTAGCTTTGACATGATCTGGTAAGGTTTGCTCTTTGAGCCAAGCATGCCTACGTATAACAGACCCCGTAACAGCAGCTCTACACGAGGCCTCTAAAGCATCAAAACCACACTGCAAGGTACGTTTACCCACTTGCTCTGCACCATGCAACAAATCCTGCAACTCTTTTAAATCTGGTTGTTCTGGTTGTGTCATCTTGCTTTTCAGCTGAGATATCAAAAACTGTTGATACTTTAACATATGGAACTGACAGTTTAATGCCTTCATGGTTAAAGTGGCCGAGGTGTACACCTTTTTCCCCCACCTTTCTAAAGCTCTGGAATCTCTCTCTGAAGGTAATGGATTTTTAGCAGTAGAGGCCTTAATTCCCTTGGGACCCTGTGAAATTGTTTCTGGGTCAGCAGTATGGCTTTTATATAGGAACTGGTGAGAATCAGGAACCCGGTAATACCTGTCTGGTTTAACAGGAGCTGGAGGCAAAGAATCAGGATTAAGGCTGGCTTCTGTGTACACATCATCCAATATATCTAAAACAGGAGGGATAGCCAGAGGCCTATGCTGGGGGAGCACAAGAAATTCCTGAGCCTTTTCTTGGAATCTGAGTAATCTTGGCCTTCCCAGTGAAAGTGTTCCCTCAATGTATGCAGGGTTTCCCCAAAAGAGAAGTCCTCAGGGGGGGAGACTGAGGGAATAGACTCCTCTGCATCAGAGTCTTCGAATGGAGAATAGGCATAATCCTGGTCCTCAGATAGTTCTGAGATAATAGAAGCTTGATCTGAGGAAGGGTAGTCTTCCTCTAATCTGGGCCTTTTGTCAGAGGGGGGTTGAGAACCCCTGATAAGAGTAATCAAATCCTCAGCCATTTTAAGCATCTGTTTTTTAGGCATGGTGCCTTGAGACGGGGTCTGAGGAACCTGCTTTTTGGTTTTCATGGCTGCTTTAGATTTAGTGAAGGCTTTAACAGAGAAGGAGGAAGGCCTGAAGACCCCTTGAGAAATGGCAGGCCTGTCTAAATTCTGAGTTTCCCCGTCAGGAGTGGCGTCGGGATCTGTAGTAGGAATGGGGGCAGAGGAGCCTGCGACCTCGGGTACTGAAGACACCGGTAATGCATTGTCATCGGTACTCAGGGGCTGCGTAGGTGCCTCGCTGAATACTGGAGAACCGGTAGTCGGCCTTAGCATGGTTTCAGTAGGTGGTGTGGACTTTGTATGTTGGTCCTTATCTTTGCGTTTTTTGCTCAAAACTGGAGTCGGAGTATCCGACAACATAATATAATTAAATTTTTTGCCAAAAAAGTGAAGGGCGAACTCCGCCCGACGCTTAATAGTGCACTTATTGAATCTAGCACAAAAACGGCAGGCTGAGACGTCGTGGTCCGGGCCTAAGCAAGGTATACAGAAAGAGTGGAAATCCTTAAGTGGTATTTGCTTCCCACATGAAATGCAATTATGAACTTTGTCTAATATCGGTCTGAGGCAAGAAAAGTTTCCCCAACGGGGTACTTAGCTTTCAAGAAGACTTCGGCTGAAATACTTTCGTAAATCTCAGGAACTGGCCGACCGGCACTTGCGAACTGCTTCTGCTTCGGGCACTCCGCGGCAAGAAAGACTGAAGAAAATGGCGTCGGCTGCCTCTTTTATACCCCTGCCGCACTGACGTCAGGGAAGAAGCGACGACAACCGACGCCGGACCTAGACTTTGGAATTCGGCCGACCAAGGACCCGCCTGACGGCAGGATAACCCATCTGTTATGACTGCAGCTGTATGCACGATGAACATCCTGTGAGGTAATCTAAACCCACACACTGCACCTCAGAATCAAAATCTGAAGGTGTGGAGAATTTTTTTCAAGAATGCAAAGAAGGCACTCTGAAGAGATTGAAATGCCTTAAATAAAGCATTTGGTAAAAGAAAAACATTTTTTAAACATCTGAAGGAGGAGTTGAAGGAGTCCTCTTACTGAGGTCCCAAGGGGAAATGGAGGATCCCAATGACTGGTCTTTTCCCTGGGTATCAGATCCCTGAGTGTGGATCTGTAAAGGATGGATGTCTGACTTCCCTGGCATTCAGAATTACTTCTCCCCTTACATAAGTGTACGAGTGGCCTTGAAGGATTTGCCTGTCTCTTGGCTCTTTTCAGCTTTATGAGAAGTAACACCAGAGTCACTGAAAGTAGCCAAAAGACAGTCCAAGGGCTCATACATGTCCACAGCAAAGTCATCTGTCAAACACAGCAAAGGAGCTGGAAGTATGTTTCATGATTTTGTGGGTTAAAGCCTTTAGCTTCTGGTTCTCAACATGAAGTATTAGGAGAACTACGCCTGCTTCTAATGGTTTTATGAGTAAAAGACTGAAAGAGCATGACTGAATGCCATGCTCTTCCCCATCAAGCAGAAGAAAGGCCATGTAGTGATCTTTATAATGAATCTGTCGACCACTTTTACATTTTTCTCTCAGACAAAAAGCAAAAAAATACATTTTTCTCACCAAAATAGATCTCATTCCAAAACAGGGTACTTAACAAATGTGTTAACAGATGTGACAAATCCAAAGCACCACCAAACCTCTGAAGACACAGCTGAGAACATGTCTTACTGGTAGCTTAAACAGCAAGAAAGTTCTGAATTTTGACCCCAGTGCATCTCCTTTTATACTGACATTCTCATACCTTATTGGACATACTGCTTTCAAAGCTGGTTGGACATCTAGTCCTTAGTAACATACATACCATACATCTTAGGCTACTACAACAGTAATGTTTAGCATCAGTCTCTTCTAAATTTCCAATCCCTGAAGGATGCACTCTGACCAAACAGCTCAAACATAAAAATGGAACTTTCTGCCTTAAAACCTTGGTCAAATAATGTCCTTATGTGAAGGTAACTAAATAAATCCTTTTTCATCTTACTCCTAACTTTCCTTCCCCAAAAAAGGGAGCACTAACTTTAGACAATGAGATGTGTGTTTAGGCCTACTCCTTCTAACATACCCGTTTTGTAATTACCACACTAAAAACAGACTGTTTTAAAAGGATAAGAGGCTGCAAGATAAGCAGGCAAACAAACACTGACAAGCTGAACCAATAATTTATGTCAAGTGAGAGGTGCTAGCAGAAATAATAGATAAAATGTACCCTGCAGGATTAAAATTAAAAAAAATTCTCAGTCTTGCACAAAGCAGTTTCCTTGGTTTCTCCATAAGTAAACAGTATGAAAAATATACACAGTACCTTTGGAACCTTCACATGGAGAATACAACAAACCCAGCATACATTCTTTGCAAAAATAAACGGTTATGTGACATTCTGTGAACAGAAATATGAATATTTCCCATCATGTCAGAACCAACTAAATATTAAACGGATTTGTGCATGTTTTTGTCATGTGGCATTATAACCATATGTGGCATCTTTAGAACCTTCTCTCCATCATCACTAGTCAAAGTTAAAGCCTTGAAATGGCATCAGTCTCAGGATTTCATGAAGTATTTTTTTGAATGCATCCAACTGCTTACTCTTACTCCTACTCCATGGCAGCTGATGGATGCACTGTCAAAGAATGAGTTCCCATACTGGCCCACTGGTGACAGCAAAATTTTACACACACCTCAAGCTAGCAACAGTACGGCGTGTGCTGCAATGACCAAATTCCCAGTCCTCAGTCCTATGCTAATGTATCACTTGGCCTCCAAAAAGGGTAACCCATAAAACTGTAACCAGCTTCCTTCCACCTAGGGGGAACAAACTACTCACTATCTTTCTTTCCCAGCCAGCTGCTATAATGCCCATACTCTATCTGAATCCATGCCCCTTGGGCCCTAGTCAAGGCTCCATACCACTGCACCACGGCAGTGAATAAAAGAGCTTGCACATCACTACCAATGAACAGAAAAAAAAAAAAAAAAAAAAACTCCACAGGAAGAAACACTTGTCAATCAATACAGCATAGCAACATTTTGAATATTCATCAGAAAAGTTCAGTGACCAGCACAGACACTGTTGTATGTGAATCCAGCCTCAGTGAGGTCTCTGTTTCTAGAAATAATTGAATCACATGACAAACTACTTCCTACAACATGAACGAGTGAATGGGAAATCAGAAATTCACCCCTGATCTGAAGCTAATGTCCCCAATGGACAGTAGCAGGAATTAAATCATGCCCAAACATACAACCTTTAAAACAACCTCTAAGGTAAAATAGCCCATGGGATACATTTAGGTTGCATGGCTAGGCTTACAGAGGCCCCAGTGGTCATTAGCCACTGATTAGCATATTTAAAGACATACTTCTTCCATATGCAGATGCCTCGTTTTTTCTACTTAATGCATCTAGTTAATACATAATCTATGAAGTATCACAACAGCACAATCACTTAAATTATGCTTAATTTTATTCTAATCATGTCAGAGCTTTAGCTCACATTCAAGAGGCATTTTCGATACGGGTAACATCAGTGTTATGTATAATGATCAGCACACTAATGTCCGTACATCTGGCACAGTTTAACAGCCATCTAAAGGGTCATTCTCCTTGTGCATATATCTTCCTTTTGGGATAGTTCACGCTGTTCTCAAGTCATGACTCCAGGAAAATTCAAAGCATCTCTCTACAGCTCTGGATTATAACAATCCCTGAATTTACAAGCATGTATCTTCCACAAATGTCTATGATTCCTCGCATTCAGCTTTCAAGTTTCCCCAAAGAAAACATACATAATGTTTCAGGTGACTGACCAACTATTTATCTTCAATCTACAAGCTTTTGCATTACTTTTGTAATCTTAATTTCCACCTTTTCACTACCTTTCTGATCTGATGGTAGGAGATGTCAGTTTCATCTAATTTTAATCGAGCACTGTTTTTACTTTGTAAAGGTACCGCGGTGGTGGTGCTGGTGCTGCGGTAGCATTGTCACCTCGCAGTAAGACACTGTCCAGTTCGATTCTCAGCTAGAGCGTCTTCTGCGAGGAGACATGCGTGAATGGGCGTACCTTCGTTGAAGGTTGTGCATCAGGGCTGGTAACTCGGCACGTAAAAATCAACTACCAATCATTAGCGGACCGGTGTTCCGCTGTGGCGACCCCTAACCAGGAAAAGCCGAAAGACACAACAACAACAACTGTTACTTTGTACCTATTTTCAGTAACAGTACCATAGATGAAGTAGGTGATTTGCTTTTCAACCTATTACTAATTCAAAACCAAGCTGGTGAGGAACAGAATACCTGCAGTGGCATATTCCTACCTTTGAAAAGTGTGAGATGATGATCCTCATATCTATTACAGTGCTTTAATGAATTAATCATACTTGCACTTATGAACATCAGCCCGATTACTTCAGTATGTGGAATAACAGACACATACAAAATATCTGCGTTCTTTAAACTTGAAGCCAAAGACAAATATTAATCCAGAAACAACCTTACTGTTGGAAGTGGAAAAGTCCATACAAAACATGCCAGTAAAAGAACTCTTGAAATAATAATATTCTATTAAGCACTTTGTCTAAACAGGAATACTCCAACAGACATTTATATAGGTCTTTCATGAAGACAAACAAGCACCAATGAAAATAAAACAAGCCAATAGAATCAGTTCAGTAGCAAAACACTTAAAACAGTCTGCTAAAGAAGAAATACTAAAGCAATCAGGGTGAACTGATAATTAAAACCTTGGTAAAAAGTTGAGTTTTGCAACATTTTCACCAGCGTGAGGAAGCCTATGCATTATGCATTTTAAAAAGTACTTACTGAACAAAATGATGCACATATATATATATATATATATATATATATATATAGAGAGAGAGAGAGAGAGAGAGTGCGTGTGTGTGTGCGCGCGCGTGTGTGTGTGTGCCATTACTGGCTTATTTTCATTTTTGCTTGATTTTCTTTTACCTGCTTTTTCTTTGAACTTAACTCTTCTTAGATGTGATTCCCAAACCCTCTTAAGTATGTATTTTCAAATGAATGGAAACTATTTTGCTAGCGCTGGACACTAAGCTGTAGGCAAACATTTCTTTCCTATCTGATGACTCTTGCTCGTGTCATCTTCCAGTGGAACTTCTTTTTAATGCATTTTCAAATCAGTATCAGTACATCTTTGGAATTTTTATGTTTTCTTCTGTCACTGATAGCAGTAGTATTACCCAAAGAAACTACACTTCTTTGTCTAAATTCTTAATGCTTCTGTGTAAATGTATTATCTACTCAACATACCAGCTATGTGTAGTTCCTAGTCTTCTTGCCTGTACCTTACCTTTAAATCACACTTCTGGACTGCTATTGCTTTACAAGGTCTCCTTCTACTATAGTTTTTTTTTTTTTTGCCAGAGATATTGTCATGTCATTTTTCACCTCAATACACTACTGCTAACAATTCCATTTCTATCCAAGAACTGTAAATGCTCTTGACCAAATGCAGTGGGTCTATTCTCCTGTAAGATTACAACTCTTATACCACTGGCTAGCACCTATTTACAACACAACTTCTAATCTGCACCAGTATATGCCAACATTGATGCTTCTGTAACTAGTTTATTCAACATTTCAATACACTTTTCCTCTTCAGAGTCCCATTTCCATTTATTTACTTACATTTGTTACCGGGTAAATGTCCGACTGGGTTGAAAGCCCATTTTCAGAGGAGACACGGGGAGAAAAGCTCCATACATATGAAAAGATAATAGGTTTACAAAGTATTATAGTGTTTTACAACTTATAAATAAGATGCATAATAAAAGTTACACAAAGTAAATAAGTAACAGGTAGTTATAAAAGGTAAATACAACAACAAGAAAAAAAATACAAGGTGCAAGAAATAATGGAGTAAGCAACTAACAGATCATAACTGTGCAATGAAATACATTAATATGGCAGACAGATATAGCAACTGTAAGACTGGCTAGAGCAAATGCTGGGATATGAAACCCTGCACCTAGGGTATATTTAAAAACTGGTAGGCAGAGAATTGAGAGCATTAAAATATAGTCTGAATTAGTAAAGAAGTAAGATCCCTAGTCAGGATTAGAGCATGGACAGAGCCAGTGGTTGGGTGAGGTATTCCTCTCAGGCTTTGCTTGAATATGGAGGTGCTATTAAGTTTAAGAATGTGCTGGGACAATTGGTTCCATGACCTAGAAATTTTGAGTGAGTTGCCATAACTGTTCGCAGATTTGGTTACTTTTAACAGAAGTTTGGAGGATCGAACAGAGCTAGGCAGGAATCAGGTTTCATAGGTTCATAGGTGTGTACTAGGCTAATGGCCCTGCAGCATTTGCAAGCCTAACCCAAAAAAATTGCCCAGGCACCATGCCACGCAATGTTAGTTCACAGTGCCCCTATCCTGTAGGACAACTGGAGTGATCCCTGGGGTGAACTTTCTGTTACCCATCCACTCATCATATTTCTCTTGGAGAGCCAGTGAGGTGCTCTGCTTGACATGAATGGGAAGCTTATTCCAGAGTATGGACAGTCTTTGGGAGATGAACCTGTCCATCCAGCATGTTCTGTTAATTGTGGTAATGAGGTTGTGATCTCTGGAGCATGTGGTGCGGGGGAATTGGGATTTCTTTAGGTGTAGCATTTCAAGTAGGGCTGGGTTGGACGTGGCTTTGTAAGTCAAGCAGAGATTGCCTCTAAGTAGATAAGAGACTGAGAACAGCTGAGGTTTCTTGAGTCTGTCCATGTAGAACATGTGTTTAAGGCCTAGGATCTTTTTGTGAGGTACTTTTGTGTCCTCTCCAGCTGTTGTAGGTGTCTGGTCAGGTACATGCCAAATGAGGCATTATATTTGATGTCTGGTCTAATAAGGGATGAGCAGAGAGGGACGATTACCTCTTTCTTCCTGGATGCAAAACCGTTGGTTATGAGATGTGCCACGTACACGGACTTTCTGACCACAGTGGCAATGTGGTGGTAAAAGGTGAGGTGGCTGTCGACCTGGGTGCCCAGATCCCTTATTCCCAGTGTTCAGTAGCCTCCCATCAATGTGGTAATTCATGGGAACTGAGTTTTTCCCCAAAGGGGCTAATAATGCATTTTTTGGCATTAAGATTCAAGCCATGGTTCTGACACCAGTCAGTTGTCACAGAGACACCTTTTTTTAGGATGTCTGCACCGCTTGGGGAGTTGATAATGACTCCTAGCTTGCAGTCATCAGTGAACCTGGTCAGCCAGAGTCCTTCAGTGTTGGCCAGGACTTCTGAGAAGTAGATGTCAAACAGGATGGAGAGGGCCCAGGACCAAGCCCTGTGGGATTCCACTCGTGACTGATCAACAGTCTGACTTGGAATCCGCAACTTTCACTCTGTGGGTCCTGCCTGTGAGACAATTTGCAACTCACCTATTGATGCAAGGATTGATGCCTAGTTCGGTGAGTTTATCAATGATACTTGAGTGGGGAATGGTATCAAAGGCCTTGCCTTACCCTCATCCACAGTCTTGGTGACTGCCTCGAAGAAGTCAACCAGGTTCAGCAAGCGGGATCTCCCCTTAACTAAGCCAAACTGTGTGAGGTCAAGAATTTGGAGATTGCAGGTCTCCATAGCTTTGCAATACCAGACTCGTCAGGCTAATGGGGCAATAGTTTGCTGGGTCTGTAGTCACTCCCCATTTATGGAGCAGGATAACTGTAGCAGTCCGCCATTTGTTAGGGATATAGCCTGAGGTAAGGCTGTGATTGAACAGGACACACGGATGTGGTGCCAGTTTGTTTTGTAGCTCATGTAGGACGCAGCCAGGGATATTATCAGGTCCCATAGATGCTGTATTCTTGGCTTTGGACAATGCAGCTTTTACCTGTGCCACAGAAATGGTGGGTACCAGGCTTTCTTCTGGTATTGTGATAGGGCCCTTGGTGGGGAGGGGGGTGTTCATTAAAAATGTGGGCAAAGGTGAGTTGGTTTAGTTGTAACAAACTGGGTAGTTCAATCCAGTTGAGCTTTTTTAGGTCTAAGCAGTGGTACTCCCTACAGGGTAAGTGGGCCGCAAATTTGGCTATTTTATTACAGCATGACTCTAGTTGGGTGAAGTTCAGCCTTTTGTAAATTACTAAAGATTTGTGATGAGTACGGGACAGTGGAGAGAAAAAATGATCTGGCTGAGGCTAGTCTGCAGGCATGTGAGAGACAGGATTGGCTCTACAGAGTTGACCTAATTTTATGTGAATTTTTTTATATTTATTGATATGTGTTGGTCAAGTTTTATTTGACTGTCTAGTGTGACACCAAGGAGTTTAGTGTGACCTATGGGTTTGATAGCAGCTTGGTTTGAGGAATAGATGGTAAATGAAGGGTACTTAGAGGCTTACCCATTTCTGGTGAATACCACAAGCTTTGTTTTTTGGCTGGAGAATAAGTTCATTCTCTGCTAGGTAGGTTTCCATGTCAAACAGTGACTTTTTGTGTTTTTTCCTGGAGTTCGAGGGTGGCACAGAGCTGAGCAGAGGAGGAGGGTGTCATCTGCATATTGGATTGTGGTAGCAGACTTAGTAGTGGTGTGCAAGTTATTAGTAAATATGGTGAAAAGAAGGGGGCCTAAAATAGAACCTTGTGGTACACCTACTAAGATAGGGGGAGAGAGAGGTTATTGGCCCATTTAGTGGCCTGTTGTCTATTGGAGAAGTAACTATGAAACCAATGAAGGGATGTGGAACTCGGGTTAGATGCAGTATGCTTATTGATGAGTCTTTAGTGGAAGACTCTGTCAAAGGCTTTTGACATGTCAAGAAAGACTGAGGAGACAAAGAGGCCTTTGTTTTAAAGGAAGTTCACAGTAGCCGTGAAACTAATCAAGCCAATACTGGTACTGTTCTTGGGCCTCAATCCGTGCTGCATATTGGAAAACATGTTGCTATTCAATAAGTAATCAATGAGTTGGTGGTGGATGCATTTTTCTAGGATTTTGGCTACGGGAGAGAGAGAAGAGCAATGGGGCAATAGTTGGAGAGGTCAGTAGATTGGCCACCTTTGTGGAGTGGCATGATGAGAGAGATTTTCCAAATATAGGGGACGTAGCTCTCAGACATGGAGCGACTGATGAGTATGGAAACAGGATAGCAGATAGATGAAACAGCTAGTTTTAAAAATTCATTAGGGAGAAGAACAGCAGGAGATGAGGCTTTAAGCCTGGTGAAAAGCATTTTGATGAGGGTAGTTTGGATAGGTAGAAATGTGAAAAGATTTGGGGAATTACTGGGATTAGGTATGGTTAGAGGGTAGATTGTCTTATTTTGTAAGAGGGATTCTACAGAGTTGATGAAATGTGAGTTAAATTGTGTAGCTAGGCTATCTGTAGCATTACAGGAGGTAGAGGGTGGAGTGGAAGGTTCGACGGGTTTCAGGAGGTGATTAATGCTTTGCCAGAATTTTTGGGGGTTATGTATGTTTTCTTGTTGGGCTTTGAGGAAGCAAGACTTTTTGTTAAGAATAACCTGTTTTTTGGCTTTGTTCTAAAGTTGTTTGCATGCTAGGAGGTCTGACATGTTTTTAGTTGGGTGGTAGGTAGACCAGGCTTTGTCACATTGTTTTAGTAGGGTTTTGGTGCCAGAAGTTAGCCAGGGTGCATTTCTAGATTTGGTGCGAAGTTTTCTAAAGGGGGCTAAATTAAGTATATTCAAGAAAGCATTGTTAAAATACTGGACTAAGTCAAGCTGGAGTCATACTGTTTGAGAAGGTTGTGAAATAACGAAGGGGTAACGTTTCTCTTGTTGTGGAGGAGTTTGAAGGTAATATTGTTGGGGTTGTGAAATTTTTCCTGAGAAAAAAAGTACATGTATGGCCGCTAAGTGCGTCAGGCAGGCAACCGGCTGTATGAGAAAAGATAGTTTTATTGATGAGAATCCAGTCGAAGATAGACTGCTTGTTAAAACATTTATCAGTACGAGCCGGAGACTGAATCATTGAAATTATAAAGGTTGATAAGGTTAGAGGGGTTATCAGATGAGCATGTATGCCAATCAAGATTGAAATCACCTAGGACAATGGTTTCTTGGGTGAAGTTAGTAGATATCCAGAACAGATGGTTTTCTATTATTGTTAAGACTGTTGCCATGGGGAATGCAGGTTGCTATGATGGTTAGGACTTTGGGGGAGTTAACTATAAGGCGTGCTACAGTTAGTTCAATGCTAGGGAGTTCTAGGAGGGAGCAGTTGATTTGCACCAGTTTAAGGGCATCTTTGAAAGAGATGGCAACCCCTCCACCACGTTTCACTGTTCTGTCGTGGTGAATGATACTGTAGCCAGTGGCCAAGATCTCTTGGTCTTTAATATATGGCTTGAGCCAGGTTTCATCATCTTATCTACCATTGTTCTTACAGGCAGTGTTACTTCAGATATATATTATGTACAAAGTTTGGAAGATGCTATGTCATACCTAGAAAACCACTGTAATGTCTGCTTATCTTACAGCTTTATTACTTGCATGACTGCTTTGATTTTTTTCTGCATCATGTTTCAATCATTCTGATGTCGGGACATGGCCAATATATTAAACATCTATCACTTATTTTACATTTGCTCTTTTCCAATTTACATTGCTGATCTCAACCAACTAATGCCTATACCAGTCCCTTGTAATGCTCCCTATTTATCTATACTCTTCAATTACATAAACTCTATGTGACACAAAGGTAGCCACTGGAGATCATTAGATAAAAAAACAGAACTATACTTTTACAAAGGTATGACAATACACGTATTAAATGTAAGTAAACAACAGATATAAAAATAATGTTATAAACTGTGTCCGATTCTTAAACTTTGCAACCTTTTTACCATCCAAATATACCTTCAAAGAAATAATGTCATTCAGTTTATAAACAGTAATACTACCTGATCTCAAGTATCACATTAACTTTCATAATAGCAAAGAAGCTTAAAAAGTAGTGTTCCACATTTCTGTACATTTGTTGTAAATAAACCTTTAAGGTGTTTACTTTCAACGTTAGAGACCTTTACTTTTAAGGTTGAAAAAGACAAAGCAGCAACAATTAGAGAAACATTCAATAATTACTGTAAGTTCAAACAAATTGCTATTTATTTGCTGATTGCTCTTTACAAGAGTACAATGACCTGGACAAACTGCAGATGTTTATATTATTGGGTTAAGATTAAAAATAAAAAAAGACTGCAAAATAAGTGAGTAGCACGATTAGTTAGCTAAAACAGTTACACTATGAAAAAAACAGGTCACCAAGACAAATACTTGACTATCTAAATCTTTTGAATGTTTTCACAGCAAATGAAATTACAGGTGCACCATTAAATAATTAGCCAAGGAACTATATGTGATAAAAACTTAGGTAAAAATGCATAAATAAAAAACAGTGCGGGATGATCTAAAGAAAGCAATGAAGTGGTAAGTTGCACAGAAATAGTGGCATTTGTTTACAGGCATAAGGGGGCACATTGCCCTGCTTTTAATTAATTTTGTAGAACTGCGGTGGTGGTGCTGCGGTAGCTGTGTCGCCTCACAGCAAGACGTTGTCCCGTTCAGTTCTCAGCTAAAGCGTCTTCTGTATGGAGACATGCGTGAATGGGTGTACCTTCGTTGAAGGTTGTACATCAGGGCTGGCAACTCTGTATGTAAAAATCTGCTGCCAATCATTAGTGGACCGGAGGTCTGCTGTGGCGACCCCTAACATTTACATGAGCCGAAAGCCGAAAGATACAACAACATGTGATAGAAACAACCATACTCCAATTAAATATAAAAGGATAGACAAGTTTGTTAAAATGCATGCTGTTGAGCAAAAACATGAAAATGAGTTATTACTCCAACAAGCATCTGTGGTGGGTGCTACTAAAGTGAAAACAGTTAATGCTGTGAAGTCTGAAAATACCATCAGAGGAAATGAGACGTGACTGCAAGTCAAAGCATTAGCAGGAAATGCTGAATATCAATCAAAACTTCAACTAGACACAGATATGGTATGTAGTATGCCTGGAGGTGACTGACCGGAATAAATACAAGTACTACATTTTGTTTAAAATTGGAAGCACTTAAAATAGCTAATTATTCTAATATTCTGAGTCACTTAGCATATGACAAGCTAATAATGATAAATTCATAGTGTGAAACCAAAAACAGGATGTGCAATCACAACCCCAGAAACACCTCTCAAACATTTCATACAGCTACTGCAAGGCCAATTTATTAATAGGATTAAGAATTAAGAAAGACATATCACATACAAATAAATCAAAAAGCTTTATGGATTTACAAGGAGTACATACGAGGTAAAATCAAAGCAAATGGGAAGTTTTAAGAAAAATTTAAAGCCACTAGAATGTGTTGAACAAGTATGTTACTACTGAAAATCAAGACAAGATTTTACATTTACATATTCATTACCAAAATCTGAAAAGATTAAAAAGCATCACATATTACATACAGCTGTAGAAGTAGTCAATGCCAAAAGCTAAAAGCTTTCCAATACTTGATACCAACCAAAAGCTATGTATTCTTACTATGCGATTATGAAGTTACAGATTTCCTTAAACATTCTGGCTTTTCAAAAGCACAATAGATATTAAAAAACAGTAGTGCAGGTACTGAAGGCCTGGAAGATGCTGTAAACATAAAATGAACATCTGTCAGAGTGCAGTCAAAAAAAAGCATTACTACATAAGATGGATATAGCTGCTGAATTAAGGCAAGAAGGATCAAATGCAGAGAGATTCCCAAACTTGAAACAGATGGATAACTATCATGACATAGGGACTGAATTCTATTACAGAAAGTCAGAAGGCAAGCAAGCAACAGAGGTCTTTAAAAAAGAAGCATCTAACAAAATTTGTATCCATTATGTCTAAGGTGACTATGCCTCTAAGAAAGATGTCAGGCCATGACATAGCCTTGGGGATAGGGACTCCAGAAGAATTTGGAAATGCTCAAAAATCTGTTTACAGAAGCACCATCATTAAAATATTACAATGTAAATAAGCCAGCTGTGTTGCAAGTGGATGTTAGAATGATACAGGAGCTGCAGGCCAACAGCACTTGCAAATTACTTGTGTACTGTAATTTGGTAACCAGGTAAGTGGAATGATCAACTGCATAAAAAATATGCTCAAATAGAAAAGAAACACTTAGAAATAGTACTCGGCACCATAAAAATCTACTGCCAATCATTAGCGGACTGGAGTTCCACTGTGGAGACCCCTAACTGGGAAAAGCTGAAAAGACAAAGAACAACTTAGAAATAGTGCCTGTATGTGAGAAATTACATGAATGTGCAAGGTTAGGAAGTTTAGCTGGAAATGATCTACAAATATTTGTGAAGCATATTCAGAAAAACTTTGTGCAAGGCATTTCAGAGATTGCAGGGGATCTTACTTAATCCACAGACGTAGGATTCAAAAACAAACCAGGCATAGCTCCATGCTGAAGGTGCATCTGATGTCTGTCTGTGAATTACTGTTACACTGTCTTCCACTGGTAAAGCTTCCCACCGTAAGGCAGATGCATTCATTTTAGCTGTACGAATGGGAGGTAGAATGGAAAGAACTCCCTACAGCAATATATGGGTAATGTAGCTACCATCCACAGATTCATCATAACAATGAACTGGGAAAGGGAACCTTCAGCTGTTTCAACTGGTGGCACAATAACTACTGCAAAGGACTCTTGTGTAGCCTACCATGTGGATGTCATGTATCCTAGCACTTAGCGAAAGGACTCTGCAGAAAGTTTCCCATGACAATCTGATATTTGCACAACTTCTCCTCTTGCAAGAAGGTTTTGCCAACCATAGTGCCCACAGTCAGTAAAAGTGCTACTCTGGGTGCATTGCCTCTGTGTTATTTGGAAATTCACCATAATGCCCAAAGACAATCTGATCATAGACTGCTGTTGCTGGTATAACTCAACCTTAGACAGTGAAGTAAGGAACCAATCATCCAAATATGGGAATATGCTGACCCCTCATAATATCTGGTGGGTTGGCAGGCTCAGCAGGTGCCATCTTCTGCCACATATATGGACCCAGAACGGGAGCACAGAGGCCACCATCATGCATTTGGTAAACAACTTTGGAGTTGTGACACAAAGGCAGATTTCTGAACTGGTAATGATTGGCTTTTTCCTGAAGCACAGGGTCTTCTAGGCTCCCTGGTGATTTTGATGTGCAGATAGCCATACTGAACCAAAAAGCAAATCCCCTCTCCCTAGGACTAGGCAAGCCACTTTATATGAACAGCATTCTGAAATGGTCTTCCACGATGTAGTAGCTTAGACCTTTGAGATCTACTATGGGACAGACACACACACACACACACACACACACACACACACACACACACACACACACACACACACACACACACACACACACACACACACACGGGAAGATTTCCCTGGTAGAAACTGCCAAAACCTGCCTGCCATGCTTTCTAGTAAGTGGGAGGGGACTGCCTTTCTGGTTTACATCCCTTCCAGAAGTGAGGGATTACATGTCCCACTTACAAAGTGTAGACCAAGCATGTGCAGGACTAAATAGAAAAACCCCTATGGTTGCCAAGTTGACAGTCCCTGTGATTGGTCCACACCACAAGGAATAACAGGGGTTCCAGTGATGACGGGCCCTGATGGCCAGCAGCCAGTAGGCAGAAAAAATCTTCAGTAAAATCTTTCACCCCCTTATTTATTTATTAACATTTGTTTACAGGGAAACTGGGTAGGGGCCCATTTTCAGCAGAGGCCCGGGAAGAAAAACTCCAAAGTATTACAAAACAATTTAATGATAATTATTATACAGTCATTAAAATAATACAAAACCAATACAGTTTAAGTAATTATACTAAACAGGACATAATATGAAACCACTGGATAAAATACAAGTTATATGACAATGACTTAACAGTCAGAGAAGTTTTAGCCCGTTTATAGAGAAATTAAAAGTTAAGGTAGTATAATAAAAGTACAGTTTTGTACCTACCATAAATGTAGATGTTCGAGTGCTAATACAGCTGCAGTAATCACAGATGGGTTTTCAGCCGTCAGGCGGTCCCTCGGTCGGCCGAATTCCAAAGTCTTGGTCCGGCGTCGGTTGTCGTCGCTTACTCTTCTGACGTCAGTAAGGCCAGAGTATATAAGACACAGCCGACGCCATGTTCTTCAGTCTTTCTTGCCCCAGATGTCAGGTGCCCCCAACAGGAAGGCAATACATAAGTAAAGCTTATCCACATATGCAAGCAATGCAAAGTAATGCAAAATCAGTGTAAGCAAGCAAATAAAACATAACAGGATAACCCAGTCAGGAGGTATGAAGAGGTTGTTAGGCCCCATGCCCTAACCAAGAGGGGAAGGAGGGAGGGAAACCTGTACTGCAGCTGTATTAGCACTCGAACATCTACATTTATGGTAGGTACAAAACTGTACTATGTTCATCGTGCATACAGCTGCAGTAATCACAGATGGGTAGAGTCCCAAAGCTATGCATAGGGTGGTAGGTACTATGAGGAACTGGGTTGAGCCAGAATGCCCTGCAAAACAGCAGTGGCGAAGCCTGCTCTTGTTCTGGAGTATAAGGGCAGGTGGTAGTGTTTTGTGAAGGTATGTACAGAACTCCAAGTGGCTGCCTCCAAAATATCCTTAGTAGGCACACCTCTGAGGAAGGCTGTAGAGGTGGCTGTGGCCCTGGTGGAGTGAGATCTGATACCAGTAGGGACAGATTTCCCATGATAGGAGTAACAAAATCGTATGCAGTGGCCAATCCACTTGGAAATGGTCTGTTTGGTAACTGGTTTCCCTTGAGCCCCTACGGCATAGGACACAAAAAGTTGTTCTGATTTCCTGAAGGACTTTGTTCTGTCCAAATAGTAACGTAGCTGCCTATGGATGTCTAAAGAGTGAAGCAGCCTTTCCCCTTTGTTTTGAGGGTTAGGATAAAAGGTAGGTAGGTGTATGGCTTGGTTTAAGGCTACCCTGGATACCACTTTTGGCATAAAAGATGGATTAGTATGAAGGGAAACCCTATCCTGATGGAAGATGAGGAAGGGCTGTACCGCCATGAGGGCCTGTAGTTCAGAGACCCTATGAGCTGAAGTGATGGCCAGAAGGAAAGCTGTTTTCCAGGACAGATATTGCAGATCTGTTGAAGCAGCAGGTTCAAAGGGAGGCAATGTTAATTTTTCTAGTATGTAATTAAGGTCCCAGGCTGGTATTGGTTGCTTCCTTGGAGGTCTTATATTCTTAGCCCCTCTGAGGAACTGCCGTAAGAGAGGGTGAGAGAATAAAGGAGGATCCGTGTTGTATTCTGCAGAAATGGCTGAGGCGTGTATTTTAATGGAAGAAAATGAAAGTCCACTGTTCAGCAGCTCAGCTAGGTACTGTAAAACCTGAGGCAAGTTCAATTTTCTAGGATCCTGTCTTCTTTTCTCATTCCAGCAGCAAAACCGCTTCCATTTTGCGGAGTAAGCTTTTCTTGTAGATGGTCTTCTGGCCTCCAAAATGACATCCTTCACCTCCTTGGAGAGTAGAGTCTGATGTGGTGTTAAGGAATTTTCCACGCAGCGAGGTTGAGTGTTTTCAGCTGACTGTGAAGGGTTTTGTAGCTGTTCTGCGTCAGCAGAAGAGGTATTAGAGGCAGGGACCAGGGAGGAGTATGTGTTAGGCTCCTCAGGAGTGGATACCAGTGTTGCCTTGGCCAGTCTGGAGCAATCAGTATCATCCTCGGTTTGTCTGTTCTTGCTTTCAAAAGCACCTTGGGCAGAAGAGGCAGGGGTGGGAATGCATAAACTGTCCATGTTGCCCAACTGAATGAAAGGCGTCCACTTTCCAGGCCTTTGGATGGAAGGTCCTTGAACAAAACTTTTCAATTGATGGTTCCTGTGGGCGGCAACAAGATCTATGTCTGGCCTCCGCCACGCTTGGATTATCTCCGTAAACACCTGTGGATGCAGCTTCCATTCGTGTGGATCTGTCATATTCCTGCTCAGAGTGTCTGCCAGTGTGTTTTCCAGTCCTGGCAAGTACTGTGCCTGAAGTTCGATTTGTCTTTCCAGAGCCAAGTTCCAAAGAGTCATGGCTAGTCTGCACAAGGGGTATGAGTGTGTTCCTCCTTGTTTGTTTATGTACCACATTACTGTGGTGTTGTCTGTTCTTATCAGTAATTGTCCTGGCTGCAGGAAGTCCTTGAAAGCTGTAATTGCATTTATTACTGCTAGCATTTCTGTTTGATTGATGTGAAGGTGCTTTTCCTTTTGGGACCATCTGCCCTGAATGCACCTGTCCTTCATGTGCGCCCCAGGCGTAATCTGAGGTGTCTGTGGTTATGACTTGTTTTGCTTGAGGCTTGCAGAATGGAAGGCCTGTGTTTACTTGACATGCTTGGGCCCACCATAGAAATTCCTTTTGCAGACATGGAATTGTTGGTATAATTGCTTCCAAGCTGTGACTGTGTTGAGACCATAGATTTTTTTAGGTACCATTGAAGTTTCCTCATATGCAGCTTTGCACATGGGATTAGCAGAATGCAAGATGCCATGAATCCCAGAGCCTGCAGGATTTTCCTTGCAGTAAGCCTGGTACTTTTTGCTAGTGTTTTGTAGTACTGAGATAATTGCCCTTGTTTTTCTGACGTAAGGTATGCCATCTGGGTGTTTGTGTCCAAGCTGGCACCCAGGAAGGTTATTTTCTGAGATGGTGTTAGCCTTGATTTCTCCTTGTTGATGGTGTATCCCAGAGAAAGCAGTAACCGTGTCACATATGCCAGATGTTCCAGTAGTATTTGTTTGCTGTCCGCTTGGATCAGGCAGTCATCCAGACAAGGGTAAATTTGTATCCCTTGAAGTCTGCAATAGGCAATCACTGATGCCAGGCACTTTGTGAATACTCTGGGCGCAGTAGATAAGCCAAAGGGCAATGCAGAGAATTGATAGTGGATTGAACCTGCAAGAAATCTGAGGTATCTTCTGCAGCTTTGTCTGATTGGGACATGCAGGTATGCCTCCTTGAGGTCCAATGTTACCAGCCAAAACTCCTTGCCCAGCATGGGAAGAAGTTGCTGTAATGTGAGCATCTTGAATTTTGGTATGAGTAGAAATGTGTTTAGGATGGATAAGTCCAGAATGGGTCTCCAGTCGGTTCCTTTTCTTGGTACCAGGAAGAGTCTTGAATAAAACCTTGACCTTGTTGGTGCGTAGGTACCTTTTGTATAGCTCTCATGTTTAGGAGCTTTGAAATTTGCAGTTGTGCCTCTACCCTTTGATTTTGTGGTAGGTTTGGCATGCCTCTCATTTTGGAAGAGTGTGAAATTGAAATTTGTAGCCTCTGTTTATAATGTCCAGAATCCATTTGTCTGTTGTGACAATATGCCAATTGTTTGCAAATAATGCTAGTTTCCCTCCCAAAGGTGCTGCCAGCTGAGACTTGCTTGGCATGGAAATGAGGGAGTCATTGGGTTTGCTTCCTGTATTGTTGTGCACTGTCTTCACCACCTCTTGGTGCTGGAGATTGCCATTGTCTGCCTCTATATGATCCTTGTGACTGCCCTCTGCCCCTTGTGCATCTGTATCTACCTCTTTGGGGCTTGTCAGTGGCTGGAAAAGCCCATTTTTTTGAAGGCCAATTCCTGCTAAATCGTGGTGGCTGGACCTGTAAGAAAGCTTTGACAGTTTGCATAGATTTGGCTTTTTCTTCCATTTTTCGTAGTATATCCTCAGCATTAGTACCAAAAAGTACATCCTTTTGTAAAGGAGCATCAAGAAGTTTAGCTTTCACATGATCAGGCAAATTTTGTTCCCTAAGCCAGGCATGTCTGCGAATGACTGATCCTGTAGCAGCCGCTCTACTGGAGGCCTCTAGGGCATCATAACCACATTGTAAGGTGTGTTTACCCACTTGTTCCGCACTATGCATCATATCCTGTAACTTTTTTAAATCTGGTTGTTCAGGTTGAGACATTTTGTTTTTTAATTGTGATAACAGGAACTGTTGATATTTAATCATATGAAACTGTCAGTTTAAGGCCCTCATGGCTAGGGTGGCAGAGGTATATACCTTCTTACCCCACCTTTCTAGAGATCTAGATTCCCTTTCTGCAGGAAGTGGATTCTTGGCAGTGGAGGCCTTTAATCCCTTAGGGCCTTGTGAAATGGTTTCAGGGTCAGCATTATGGCCTTTGTAAAGAAATTGGTGAGAACTGGGTACTCTGTAATATCTATCAGGCTTTACTGGTGCAGGAGGCAGAGAATCAGGATTAAGACAAGCCTCCGAATAGACATCATCCAGTACCTCCAAAACAGGGGGTATAGCCAGAGGTCTGTGCTGAGGTAACCAAAGAAATTCCGTAAGTCTTTTCTTGGAATCTGAAAAGTCTTGGCCTTCCCAATGGAAGTGCTCCCTCAAGGTGTGCAAGGTTTCCCCAAAAGAAAAATCCTCAGGGGGGGATACAGAAGGAATGGACTGTTCTGCATCTGAATCCTCAAAAGGGGAGTAAGAGTGTTCCTCTGCATCAGAATGTTCTGATAAAATGGATCCCTGATCAGAAGAGGGGATTCTTCCTCCACTCTGGGTCTCTTGTCAGGAGGGGGCTGAGAACCTCTGATGAGAGTTATTAGATCCTCAGCCATTTTAAGCATCTGTTTCTTAGGCATGGGTCCAGGAGATGGGCCTTGAGCAGCAGACCTAGTGTGATGCCTGGCTGCTTTGGATTTAGTAAAGGCCTTAATAGAAAAAGAAGATGAAGGCCTAAATACACCATGGGTGGAGGTGGATCTGTCCACATTAGTAGGCTCGACATAAGCTGGGGCTTCGGTTGTAGTCTGGGAAAGGGCCGATGACCCAGCGGTCTCGGGTACAGAAGACATCGCCAAAGGAGTGTCGTCGGTAGTCAGGGACTGCAAAGGCGTCTCGCTGACAACCGGACCACGTGTAGCCTTTTTCGGCATGGTGTCGGTGGAGACCACGGGCCTCGCGTGTCGGTCCTTTTCCTTGCGTTTTTTGGATAAAGCGGTAGTCGGAGAGTCCGAAGACATTTTATAGTCAAAGTGTTGGGCGAACTCTGCCCGACGCTTGATAGAGCGTTTATTGAAGGTAGCGCAAAATCGACAGCCCGAGACGTCGTGGTCTGGGCCCAAACAAGGTATGCACAGGGAATGGAAATCCTTATGCGGTATTTGCTTCCCACAAGAAATACAATTATTAACTTTTTCTGACATCGGTCTGAGGCAAGAAAAGTTTCCCCAACGGGGTACTTAGCTTTAATGAAGACTTCGGTTCCAAATATTTTCTTAAATCAGGAGCTGGCCAACCGGCACTTGCGAACTGCTTCTGCTTTGGGCACCACGCGGCAAAAAAGACTGAAGAACATGGCGTCGGCTGTGTCTTATATACTCTGGCCTTCCTGACGTCAGAAGAGTAAGCGACGACAACCGACGCCGGACCAGGACTTTGGAATTCGGCCGACCGAGGGACCGCCTGACTGCTGAAAACCCATCTGTGATTACTGCAGCTGTATGCACGATGAACATCACGAATTGCAATACAAAGTGAGAGAAAAGCAGGCTTATGATATATTTAGAGAAAGCCAGGGGAGAGAAATTTACAGAAAGAAGGATATGAGTGTATAAGGGAGAATAAGGGAGATATAAGGTATGAATAGTACTGTCCACATTTAGGGATATAGCTTATCAAGGTGTTGAGCAACAGCAAAGCCAGCTTTTGGCCAAGAAGTCTTTCAGAATGGTTTTGAAAGATGGGAGGGAGGGTATTATCTGATGGATAGAGATAAGGAGTACTGTGATTTCCTAGTGCCATTTCTTTTAGGAGGCACTATCTCTTGCCTTGGCATAGCTTTTTGGTGGGACTGCACATCTAGCAAGGATTTTGGTAGATGGTGAAGGCTGCTTAGGAATAGGAATCAGAAGCCTCTGAGTATTTACATCCTAAACCTACCTGCCTTTGGTGATCTTTGACCACTGTGGTGGGTGAAAGAACCGGCAACCCTCCAACTGCACCCTACAGCACAACATTTGGAAAAATAGTTCAGTAGTGCTGCTAAAGGCACTGAGGCTGACTGCAGCCTTCTGATGAGTGGGTAGTACCTGTACCTCTGATGGGAACCCTACTGGATGTTGCTAGACCTGGTGTGTGGTTCCTTCCAGCATTCCTCTGGTAACCCAGCTGCTGGTCATGTTAAAACCACATCTGACACTGTCACTTGCATTCTACTACATGAATGTTGCAGACACTAGACCTTCACTACCACAGCCATGAGGGTTTGCCCTATAGCTTAACCTCATCATTGTAAAGAAGGGGACATGTGAATAGTATAGTTGTGTACACTTACCATAAATGTAGATGTTCGAGTGTATTCACTGTTGCAGTCATCACATTTGGGTTATCTGCTTCCAGTAGCCCTCAATCGGCCTGATTATCAAAGTCTTGGGTCCTGCATCGGATGCTGTCTCATCTTCCATGACGTCAGGTAGTCAGGGGTATAAAGTATGCATACATCAGTTTTTCTTGCCCCAGATGTCAGGTGCCCCCATAATGGGAAGCAATTATATACAAGGTTACACCTCCAACAAAAAAGCAAATACACCAAAAAGCTTTAAGCATAGCAAACAAGAATAGAGGTATAATCAATAGAAGTCAGGGGGCTGGAGGGAGGGTAACCAGGACTGCAACAGTGAATACACTCGAACATCTACATTTATGGTAAGTGTACACAACTGTACTATGTTCTTCGTGTTTCACTGTTGCAGTCTCACATTTGGGTAGATTCCCAAAGCTAAGGGATGGGAGGAGGTAATTAGATAGCATTAGGACCAGCTATAAGGCCCTGCAAGACTGCAGTGGCAAAGCCAGATCTGGATTTAGAAAAAATTGGCAAGTGGTAATGCTTGGTGAAGGTATGTACAGAACTCCAGGTAGCAGCTTCTAGGATGTCCCTGGTAGGGACACCTCTGAGAAAGGCTGTAGAGGTAGATGCAGCCCTGGTTGAATGTGGTCTTATCCCCTATGGGGTAGGTTTTCCATGGTGCTTACAGCAGAAATGAATGCAGTGGCCTATCCACTTAGAAATGGTTTGCTTTGAAATGGCCTTCCCCTCTACCCCTGCAGCAAATGCAACCAGCAGCTGTTCAGATTTCCTGAGAGGTTTAGTTCTGTCCAAGTAAAATCTAAGTTGTCTGTGCACATCCAAGGAGTGCAGTATTCGTTCCCCCTTTGTTCTGTGGATTAGAAAAGAAGTTAGGCAAATGAATGGACTGATTAACGTCCACACTGGACACCACCTTGGGCATGAAGGAGGGATTGGTCCTGAGTGACACCCTGTCCGTGTGAAAGATGATGAAAGGTTCCACTGCCATGAGAGCCTGCAATTCAGACACCCTTCTTGCTGAAGTGATGGCTAGAAGGAAGGATGTTTTCCAAAAAAAGAATTTCAACTCTGCATTTGCGGCTGGCTCAAAGGGAGGTAAAGTGAGCTCTTCCAGTACAAAGTTAAGGTCCTAGACTGGAGTACGGACTCTCCTGGATGGCCTTAAGTTTTTGGCCCCACTGAGGAACTGCTTCAGCAGTGGATGAGAGAAGAGGGGTGGATCTGTATTGTAATGAGCTGAAATGGCTGAGGCATGAATTTTGATGGAGGAAAAGGAAAGACCCCTGTGAAGCATCTCAGTTAAGCATTGAAGAATCTGAGGTAAATTGGGCGCTGCTGTGCCCATCCCTTGAGTTTGGCTCCAGGAACAGAATCTTTTCCATTTTTCAGCATAAGATTTTCTAGTACTAGGCCTCCTTGCCTCCAAAATGACATTGGTCACTTGCTTACTGAGGGATGGTAATGGAGAGGTCAGGTAATTAACCAGGCTGCCAGATTCAGGGTTTGAAGCTGTGGGTGCAGAATCTGGCCCTCCTGCTGGGACAGCAGGGCAGGAGTCTAAGGCAAGTGCCATGGTGCCAAGCAGTGACACTGTGCAGGAGGGGTACCAGTGTTGGCGTGACCAGTCTGGTGCAATCAATATTGTCTTTGGTTTGTCCTGTTTGATCTTTAGTAGTACCTTTGAGAGGAGAGGCAAGGGGGGAGGCATAAACTGTTTTTTTTTCCAAGTGAAGAACAGGGCATCCATTTTCCAAGCTTGTTTGTGGGGAGTCCTTGTGCAGAATTTGTCCAATTGGTAGTTCTGGGGGGAGGCAAACAGGTCTATCTCTGGGCTCCCCCATTTTTTTCTCAACATGTTGAATATCTTTGGTTCCAGTTTCCACTCGTGTGGGTCCATGAGATTTCTGCTTAGGTCGTCTGCCAATGTATTTAGCTTTCCTGGCAGGAATTGAGCTTGTAGGTACATTTGGTAGCTCAAAGGCTGTTCCACAGAGCCATGGCTAGTCTGCAGAGAGGATATGAGTGGGTTCCTCCCTGCTTGTTTATGTACCACATAACAGTTGTGTTGCCCGTCTTTACCAATAATTGTCCTGGAAGAATGTGGTCCCTGAAGGCTGTCAGAGCATTCTGTACAGCTAACATTTCTTTTTGATTGATATGCAGGTGCATTTGACTTGGGTTCCATTTGCCCTGAATGCACTTCCCTGCCAAGCGAGCCCCCCATGCATAGTCTGATGCATCTGTTAGAGTTTGGGCGGCAGGGGGTAGAGTAAATGGCAGTCCCTTGTTTTGGTGGCAGGCCTCTGCCCACCAAAGGAATTCTATCTGTAGACAAGGTATGATAGGAATCATTGATTCTAGATCCTGAGAATGTTGACACCATAGGCTTTTTAGATACCACTGTAGTTTCCTCATATGCAGTCTTGCATATGGAATTAGTAGAATGCAGGAGGCCATGAACCCCAGGGCTTGCAATATTTTCCTTGCAGATAGCTGGGTCTTTGTGGCCAGTAGTTTGAAGTACGCTGTCAAATGAACTTGTTTCTCTGGCGTAAGGTAGGCCATCTGAGAAGTTGTATTCAAGCTTGCTCCCAGGAATACAATTTGTTGGCAAGGCACAAGATGTGATTTATTGTCGTTTATGGTATATCCCAGAGAAGTTAACAATTTCCAGACGATTTAATAGTATGTCCTGGCTTTCTGCCTGAATTAAACAATCGTCCAGGTATGGGTATATATGAATATTTTTTTGCCTGCAAAATGCAATGACTGCAGCTAGGCACTTTGTGAATATCCTGGGCGCAGTAGATAAGCCAGAGGGCAGTGCACAGAACTGATGGTGCATGTAACCTGCTTTGAAGCGTAGGTATCTTCTGCAAGATTCCCTTATTGGGATGTGCAGGTAGGCTTCCTTTAAATCCTGTCCTGCCTACCAGGCAACTTTGCCTAGCATAAGAAGCAGCTGATGGAGAGTTAGCATCTTGAATTTTGGGATCACCAAAAATATGTTTAGTATAGACAGGTCCAGGATAGAACACCAGGAATTGTCTTTTCTGGGACCAGAAAAAGTCTTGAGTAGAAACCTTGTCCCCATTCTTCTTTTGGGACAGGTTGAATAGCCCTGATGCTCAAGAGAGAGAGAAAGTACAATTTTGTACCTACCATAAATGTAGATGTTCAAGTGTTCACACTGCTGCAGTCATCACACTTGGGTTATCCTGCCGTCAGGCAGTCCCGTAGTCGGCCTGAGTTCCAAAGTCTTGGTCCGGCATCGGTTGCTGTCGCTTCTTCCCTGACGTCAGTGCGCCAGGGGTATAAAAGATGCATCCGAC
The DNA here is from genome assembly GCF_019279795.1 of Protopterus annectens. Classification (NCBI taxonomy): domain Eukaryota; kingdom Metazoa; phylum Chordata; order Ceratodontiformes; family Protopteridae; genus Protopterus; species Protopterus annectens. The sequence goes on from NC_056739.1 coordinate 1,196,389,905, forward strand.
GCCATTTTCTTCAGTTTTTCTTGCCCCAGATGTCAGGTGCCCCCAAGTAGGTAGGCAATACATATTGCTAATAAAACATATATACATAAAATAAAAATAATACCCTCAGATACAAGCAAATACACCACAAAGGTTGTATAGGATAGACAGGTATAGATAAGCCCAGCTAGGACAGAGGGGATGGAGGGTGGGTAACCTGGACTGCAGCAGTGTGAACACTCGAACATCTACATTTATGGTAGGTACAAAACTGTACTATGTTCATCATGTTACACTGCTGCAGTCATCACACTTGGGAGGAATCCCAAAGCTAAGGTTGGGTGGCTGGTCTATAAAGAATTAGAATTGGCTACGAGGCCCTGCAGAACTGCAGTGGCAAATCCTGCTCTGGATTTAGAGTAAATAGGCAAGTGGTAATGCTTGGTAAAGGTGTGCACTGAACTCCAAGTTGCCGCCTCCAAAATTTCCTTGGTTGGTACTCCTCTGAAAAAGGCTGTTGAAGTGGCTGTTGCTCTGGTGGAATGTGGCCTAATATTATCAGGGACAGTTTTTCCATGCTGTGTGTAGCAATAACGAATACAGTGTCCTATCCATTTGGAGATGGTTTGCTTTGAGATCGCCTTGCCCTGTGATCCTGCAGCATATGCCACAAACAGTTGCTCAGTTTTCCTGAAAGCTTTTGTTTTGTCCAAGTAGAAGCGTAGCTGCCTGTGTATGTCCAAAGAGTGCAGAAGTTTCTCCCCTTTATTCTGGGGGTTTGGATAAAAGGTTGGCAAATGGATGGTTTGGTTAAGGGCCACACTAGATACCATCTTTGGCATGAAGGTCGGGTTTGTCCTTAAAGAAACACTGTCCTGATGAAAAATTATAAAAAGCTCTACTGCCATTAATGCCTGTAGCTCTGAGACTCTTCGTACTGAAGTTACTGCCAGGAGCAGATCTGTTTTCCATGATAAAAATTTTATTTTGGCTGTATTGGCTGGCTCAAAAGGTGGCAGAGTCAGTTTTTCCAAAACAAAATTGAGGTCCCAAGTTGGTGTTGGTGCTCTCCGGGGCAGTCTTATGTTTTTTGCCCCTCTGAGGTACTGCTTTAGCAAGGGATGAGAGAATAAAGAAGGATCCGTGTTGTAATGTGCTGAAATGGCAGAGGCGTGGATCTTAATTGATAAGAAGGATAGGCCTTTGTCCAGCATCTCAGTTAAGTATTGTAAAATCTGAGGTATGTTTGGGACAAGAGGGTCAAGGCTTTGAGCCTGGTTCCAGGCGCAGAATCTCTTCCATTTTTCCGAGTAAGATTTCCTGGTGCTAGGCCTCCTGGCCTCCAAAATGACATCCATAACAGCTTTAGAGAGAGGTGTTGCCTGTCTGACTAATGGATCTGCCATGCAGCCAGGTTTAGTGTTTTGAGCTGACCGTGCAAGATCTGTTTATTTTGTTGAGTCAGAAGGTGTGAAGTTTGAGGCAGAATCCATGGTGGGCCTTGAGCCAAGTTCTTTAAGATTGGGTACCAGTGCTGGCGTGGCCAGTCTGGGGCAATCAGGATCATCTGTGGTTTTTCTTGTCTGGCTTTTAAGAGCATCTTTGAAAGGAGAGGCAGTGGTGGGAAGGCATAGACTTTTAGGTTTTTCCAACTGAATGAGAGAGCATCCACTTTCCATGCTTGTGTGTGGTAAGTCCTCGTGCAGAATTTTTGTAGTTGGCAATTCTGTGGGGAGGCAAAAAGATCTGTGTCTGGGCATCCCCATTTTTGTGTTACCATGCTGAAGACTTGTGGATTCAATTTCCATTCATGAGGGTCCATGAAATTTCTGCTTAGATCATCTGCCAGCGTATTTTTCCTTCCTGGCAGGAATTGTGCTTGCAAATGAACTTGATAAGTTAGAGCTGTGTTCCACAAGGTCATGGCTTGCCTGCACAGGGGATAAGAATGGGTGCCCCCTTGCTTGTTTATGTACCACATTACTATGGTGTTGTCTGTCCTTAATAGTAATTGTCCTGGATGCAGCAGGTCCTTGAAAGCTGTTAAGGCTTTTTGAACAGCCAACATCTCTTTTTGATTGATGTGAAGATGCATTTGGTCTGTAGTTCACTTGCCCTGAATACATTTTCCTGCCATGTGTGTTCCCCAGGCGTAATCCGAAGCATCTGTTGTTAGAGTCTGCCTGGCTGTGGGTAGAGTGAAAGGCTGACCCTTGTTGAGGTGACATGCCTGTGCCCACCATCGAAACTCCTGTTGTAGGCAGGGAAGTATTGGAATTACTGCTTCTAAACTGTGAGAATGTTGAGTCCAAACACTTTTTATGTACCATTGTAATTTTCCCATATGCAGTCTGGCATATGGAATTAGCAGTATGCAGGATGCCATGAATCCCAGGGCCTGCAGAATTTTTCTTGCAGGGAGATGGGACTTCTTTGTCAGTAATTGAAAATATTGAGTCAGTTGTCCTTGTTTGTCTGGCGTGAGGTAAGCCATCTGGGCCGTTGTATTTAAGCTGGCACCCAAAAATGTTATCTGCTGTGAGGGCACTAGTTTTGACTTCTTTTCATTTACTGTGTACCCTAGAGAAATTAGCAACCTTCTTACAAATGCCAGATGCTTTAGAAGAATGTATTTTATCTCTGCTTGAATGAGGCAGTCGTCCAGGTATGGATATATTTGAATTCCTTTTTGTCTGCAAAATGCAATTACTGGTGCCAGGCACTTCGTAAAGACCCTGGGTGCAGTAGATAAGCCAAAGGGCAGTGCAGAGAATTGGTAGTGCATTGTACCAGCTTTGAATCTGAGGTATCTTCTGCAATTTTGTCTGATAGGAACATGCAGGTATGCCTCTTTGGAGGTCCAGAGCAACAAGCCAAGCCTTTTTGCCCAGCATGGGAAGAAGCTGCTGTAGTGTCAACATTTTGAATTTCGGAACATCCAGGTAAGTATTTAGAATTAAAAGGTCCAGAATGGGTCTCCAGGCTTTGTCCTTTCTGGGGACCAGGAAGAGTCTTGAGTAAAATCCTTGCCCTTGTTCTCGCTGTGGTACTTTTTGAATAGCTCTCATGGCCATGAGGGCTGAAATTGGTTTCTGAGCCTCTGCCCTTTGATTTTGTGGCAGGTTTGGCATTCCTTTTAGCCTTGGTAAAGTGTGAAAGTGGAATCTGTAACCGTGAGACACAATATTCAGCACTCATTTGTCTTGGGTGATTGATTGCCAATTTTGAGAAAAAAGTGCTAGTTTTCCCCCTAAGGGTGCTGCCAAAAGGGGGAGTGCTTGGCGTACGTAGGGGGAAGTAATTGTGACTGTTTCCTGTAAGGTTGAGACTTGTCCTCACCTTTTGGGGTTGAGGTGCCAAACTGTCGTCTGTTAGAGCCTTGGGGCTGAGATCTGCCTCTTGGGTGTCTGTACCTGCCTCTCTGAGGCCTGTCTGATACTGGAAAGGACCAATTCTTTGTAGGCCAATTTCTGCTAAATTGAGGTGGCTGTACCTGTAAGAAATCTTTTACTGTTTGCATAGATTTAGCCTTATCCTCCATTTTCTTTAACACTTATTCTGCCTTAACACCAAACAAGGTATCATGCTGTAATGGAGCATCAAATAATTTTGCCTTAACATGATCAGGTAAACTCTGTTCTTTTAAGCAAGCATGTCTTCGAATCACAGAACCTGTAACTGCGGCTCTACAAGAGGCCTCTAAAGAATCAAAACCACATTGCAAAGTATGTTTTCCCACCTGTTCAACTGCATGCAATAAATCCTGCATTTCTTTATAGTCAAGGGCTTCTGAGCTGGCAAGCATTTTCTGTTTTAACTGAGCCATTAAATATTGTTGGTACTTAAGCATGTGAAACTGGCAGTTTAAAGCCCTAACTGCTAAAGTTGCAGAGGTGCATACTTTCTTCCCCCATCTATCCAATGCTCTGGAATCTCTGTCAGAGGGGACTGGATTTTTTGCAATGGCAGCCTTAATCCCTTTGGGACCCTGGGAAATATTTTCTGGATCAGCAGAAGGGTTTTTATAAAGAAACTTATGAGAGTCAGGGACTCTGTAATACCTATCTGGTTTGGCTGGTGCAGGGGGTAAAGAATCAGGAGATAAACTGGATTCAGAGAACACATCATCCCCAATATCTAACAAAGGCGGGATAGCTAGGGGCCTGTGCTGAGGTAATAAATGGAAGTCCCTGAGCCTTTTCTTGGATTCTGAATACTCCAGACTTTCCCAATGGAAATGCTCTCTCATGGTATGCAAGGTCTCCCCAAAAGAATAATCCTCAGGAGGAGAGGCTGAAGGGATGGATTCTTCAGCATCAGAGTCCTCATAGGGGGGAAGAGAGTATCCCTGGTCTGAAGAGGAATCAGAGGAAATGGAAACCTGATCAGAGGAATCATAGTCTGTATCCTGCCTAGGCCTTTTTTCAGGAGGGGGATGGGAACCCCTGATTAGTGTAATGAGGTCTTCGGCCATTTTAAGCATCTGGTTTTAGGCATGGAAGACTGTCCAGGAGAATGCTGTACTTGCTTCTTTGTCTTTAATGGTGTTTTTGTCTTGGCTGTTTCTTTAATGGTAAGCTGTGAAGGTCTGAAGACACCCTCAGAAGCAGATGCCTGCACAGCGGCTCCAGACCCATCTGAGGGGTTAGTTTCCATAGGCCCAACACCTTGAGTTTCCAGAGGCCTAGTTGTCTCCATGTGGGAGTCGGAGGTGGCCTGTGGCTCTGAGGTAGCGGGTGTCAGGGGCTGCGAAAGCACCTCACTGAGAACTGGCGAACCAGTGACTGGTCTAGAAGAGGCTTTGTCGTCAGTTTTGGACCTTGGGTGTCTGTCCTTGTCTCTGCGTTTTTTCATAATTGCGGTCGTCGGTTGATCCGACGGCATAGTATAATTGAATCTGTGGCCAAAGTAGTGCAAAGCAAAATCAAAACATCGTTTTATAGTGCGTTTGTTAAATCTAGCACAAAACCAACAACTAGTGACATCGTGATCAGGGCCTAGGCATGGAATACAGTAAGAGTGGAAGTCTTTATGAGGTATTTGCTTCCCACAAGAGATGCAATTATTAACTTTTTCTGACATCGGTCTGAGGCAAGAAAAAGTTTCCCCAACGGGGTACTTAGCTTTATTGAAGACTTCGGATCTGAAATTCAACTTCGAAAATCTCAGGAGTCGGCCGACCGGCACTAGCAAACTGCTTTTGCTTTGGGCACCGCGCGGCAAGAAAGACTGAAGAAAATGGCGTCGGATGCATCTTTTATACCCCTGGCGCACTGACGTCAGGGAAGAAGCAACAGCAACAGACGCCGGACCAAGACTTTGGAACTCAGGCCGACTACGGGACCGCCTAATGGCAGGATAACACAACTGTGATGACTGCAGCAGTGTAATACGATGAACATCTTGCTTTTGAGCCTCTGCTCACTGATTTGGGGGTAGATCTGGCCAACTGTTTGGGGTTGGTGAAAAGTGGAAGTAGAATCTGAATCCTTGGAAAACTATATTTAAAACCCATTTGTCCTGGGTATTGAATTTCCAATTTCTTGCCAGCAGGGCAATCTTTCCCCCTAAAGGAGCAGTCAGTTGTGCAGGGCATGGAAGGTTTATAGTTAAGTCACTGAGACAGTTTACCATAGGGGGAGTCGTACTACTTTCTGTTTTGGAAGTGGGAGCCCCCCACTGCTTAGTCCTGTTAATACCTTGGGACTGAAGCCTGGGTGTTCTGCGGGTTCTGGGTTTGGACTGAAGGCTTGGAGGAGGCAGGAAAGGACCAATTCTTAGAGGGCCAATGCCTACTGAATCTGGGAGGCTGTACTTGCAGGAAATCTTTAACAGTTTGCATAGATTTAGCTTTTTCCTCCATCTTTTTAAGTACTTCTTCTGCTATGTTGCCAAACAGGTGGTCTTGGTTTAAGGGAGCATTCAGCGATTTAGCTTTAACATGATATGGCAAAGATTACTCCTTAAGCCAGGCATGCCTTCTAAGTACAGACCCAGTGACAGCAGCCCTGCAAGATGCCTCTAAAGAATCAAAACCACATTGCAAAATATGTTTTCCAACTTGTTCAGCTGAATGCATTAAATCCTGTAAATCTTTATTTTCAGCACAGTCAGGAATCAACATCATTTTCTGTTTAAGCAATCCAATGATATGCTGCTGATAATTTAACATATGAAACGGGCAGTTTAAGGCCCTAATGGCCAAGGCTGCAGAACTGTATACCTTTTTACCCCATTTATCCAGCGCCCTGGAATCTCTATCAGAGGTGGTAGGATTTTTGGCAGTAGTAGCTTTAATGCTCTTGGGTCCCTGTGAAATAGTTTCAGGATCTACAGTAGGATTTGTAAAGAGGAACTTGTGAGAGTCAGGAACCCTGCACTATCCATCAGGTTTTCTGGGAGCAGGAGGTAGAGAGTCAGGGGCCAAAACAGATTCCGAGAAGGCATCATCAACAATGTCCAGTACAGGAGGGATGGCCAAAGTCCTGTGTTGGGGCAAGAGTAAGAAATCCCTAAGCCTCTTTTTGGAGTCAGAGTAATCCTGGCTCACCCAGCAAAAATGCTCCCCAAGAGTATGCAAGGTTTCACCAAAAGAGAAATCCTCTGGAGGGGAAGCAGAGGGAATGGAGTCCTCTGCATCAGAATCCTCATAGGTAGATAATGGTAAATCCTGTTCATCAGAGGAAACAGAAATTTCAGAGTCCTGATCAGAAGAATCAGAAGGAAAATCAGTCTTAGGTCTCAGAGGGGGAAGGGTGGCTTCCCCTGATTAGAGTAATAAGGTC